>NC_142742.1:19362500-19540000 GCF_051943395.1 Hippocampus bargibanti | reverse complement strand
AACCTTATCGATAAATGTCCTCATTGTATTCTTCCACTCCTTCCCAGTGGATCTCCCACTGTACTTCCCCAGGGACCAGCCCACCCTCACGTTCCAGTCTGTGTACCACTTCACCAGCAGTGGGCAGCTTTATTCTCAAGTGCAGAAGTCGTATCCTTACAGCCCACGCTGGGATGGCAATGAAATGGCTAAAAGGGCAAAGTAAGGACAAATGTCATTCTGTGAGTTGTTCATGCCGTGTGTAAATGATTTCAGACAATTGCCACGAGATTATGAAGCGGTGTCATTGCCTCGATGGTCGTTGCGTGACGAAGGTCTGATCGAAGACATTCACGCTCACTCGGTGAACTATGAATGTTGCCAATTATATCATCTTGGTGGGGCACATCAATTATTTGCAAAAATTACCAAATCACAGTCTTGCATAGTCCCCCGGCGAAAATGTGGGTTCCACTGTTTCGCCCTGATGAATGGAAAAGTACAAATGACTCCTCCAAGTGAAAATTGCAAGACAGCCATGTTTGAGTAGAATCAGTGGAAGGAGATCTGAGGTGTTAGTTGAAGCTGCTGCACTCCACAAAAAATACCAAAAAAATGTTGTTGTTTTTTGTTTACGCTGTGCCGATGACCATTTTGTGTTTTGAGTCTTTTACTGAGCATCTTCATCTTGATTAAGTTCATAGTGTTGCTTGTTCTGCCGCCACAAGAGGACATAAGCAATGTCTTCCTGTGCCGGTCCCAAGCCCGGATAAATACAGAGGGTTGTGTCAGGAAGGGCATCTGACGTAAAAGCTTGATCAAAACAAACATGCAAATCAAATCTCTGATGTTGGAGGACGCTCATTCGCTGTGGTGACCTCTTGAAGGGAAAAGCCGAAAGGAATAGAAGAAGACACTTGTCACGGAGTAATTCATGCCCGTTGTGAACCATCTTCACCAGGGGGGTCAAAATTGTTTTTGTCCTGGTCCACATTTTAGTTACCGTTTCCCATGGAGGGCCATTTTGACTGAAACCAAATTAATCAGTCAGCCCCCGCGGTTTACTCAACTATTGTTGAATTTACTATGATGAAGAGTTTGGTTTCAAGAAAATGCTTACAATCTGTCTCTTATTGCACTTGAAATGTTTACATTTCGGGAGAGATTTTAGCAAGCATTGTCTCATTCTCATCCCCAGGGCTTACTTCAAGACCTTCATCCCACAGTTCCAAGAAGGAGCCTTTGCCAACGGGAAACTCTAGTTCCCTGCGGTCCTTTGAATGTGTTGGTACACGTTGCTGCGTTCCTCCATGCACCATTGTGTGCATGCACGGACTTGAAATCCTGTAAAAATGTATTGTTTAATTTGGTGGTCACATAAAATTATTTGAAATAGTAGAAACACAAAATCTTATTTCCAGCACATCCACCACAAAAAAAAAACATTACTTGATTGAGAAATCATGAGTAAAAGCCTACTACAGACTATTTGTGGATATTTCTGTATGCTGACATTACAGCTTAAATGCAAACAATAACTTACTCTTCTACTTGGGCCAGGGCTGTGCCTCCGTTGCAAAGCGAGTCACAATTTGCTCAGGTAGATGCTGAGATATGAGACAATAATGGTCCAGTGGGTCAAACTTTGACTCCTCTTGTCAATTGAAATTTTCATGTCATAAACCTTGCAGAGTGTTTAGCGCCATGAAAAATCAGTCATGATCTAAAAAAATAAAGCAAAACAATCTCTCATTACTTGACTGTTGCAGTTGATGTTCACGTGGAGAAACCCCAACCTACGGGTGTCAGTATAAAAATGATAGGGCCCTTTTGTTTGTTTCATATTAATTTGAATAATTTAACATCATTATGAACTCTTGCTGTCACAAACACCTACCCCAATGTAAAAATAAAAACAAACTTTCTTTAATGGACATAGTCAAAATTACAGGCTGACCCAAAAAGATTCAATTGTGACTTTGATTAAAAAGCTAATTATTTCAAATTACAACCACACATTATTACGTTTATGGAAGACCATTCACCAGAGTATCAGCTATTTCTGTCAATTTTTAATCAATTCATGGCTTTCCCAAGATGTGTTCCACCATTTTGTTGCAAGCAAACCTGTACACGTCTGACAAAGTTGTCAATCACTTTGACACACTCCTTTTTCGGGAGGATGACCTAAAGTCCTCACTGAGTCCCTCACTGCAGCAATGTTTTCTCCCGAAAGAGGAGTGTGTAAATGTGATTGACGAAACGGAATTGATGACTTTGAAATCTCCTAGCTTAGTTTCTCTGGAGACACACAGCATTAAGGGTGCATGTCGTATCTACGTATTTACAGCTTTGGTAATGACATGATGAATAATGATAATCTAATGAGTAGCCTAGCGCAATGGTTGATCTATCATTGGAAAGCTGAGATCAGTCTCTTTTTGATCATGCCAAAATCGTAATGAAAAAAAAAACATTAGATCATGTGACTCATTTTGCTGCAGCAGATGTTATCTAAGCCCTGCACATACTACATGTAAAACATTGTCCAGTTGGCGTCATGATGAGATGGCACCTTAGCAATAGCACCTGAGGGATGAGACTGAATTGGTTCTAGCTTGTTGTAAATCATAATAGGTCTTTGCTGCAAAGCGCATTTTTTTTGGCAGAACCGCTGAAATGCTGGCGTGTAAAATCTCACCTCTGTGTACTCACACTATCTCACATTTCTTTTTTCTTGTGTTATGACCTCTTGCAACAATGCCAGGAAGTGATGTGAAGGGGAAAAGCAGAAACTCCCTTACGTTTGTCCGTATAATTTATCCGTAGAGTTCGACAGACATTGTGTCCACACTTTGCTGTATCATTGTCAATGACAGAACCTTATGGACTTCATTGATGGAACTGTAGGCACAATACAGTGGGGCCTCGGTTTACAAACACCTTGCCTTCCGAAATTTCCGGTTTACGAACGTTAAAGTTATGAAAATTAAACCTTGGATTAAGCACTACAATTTGCGATACACGCGCCCCACCACGTCTAGCGGAGTAATCTTCGGCTGAAGAACACCAAAGCACATGACCGAACAGCGCCCCAGCCGGCCTGCCTTTCCACACCCCCTTTCTCTGAATGCACACGTCGATCGAGAGAGAGAGAGAGAGAGAGAGAGAGAGAGAGAGAGAGAGAGAGAGAGAGAGAGAGAGAGAGAGAGAGAGAGAGAGAGAGAGAGAGACGTCGATCGCCTCCAAGGAGTTTTTTTACAGATACTTTTGCTGTTATGAGACCGAAAAAGACCCCACCACAGGCTCGTGTTCAGCCGAAGTAGACACAAAACAAAATTACAGTCGAGGAGAAGAAGGAGATTATTGAGAAACACGAACGAGGTGTGCGTTTGTCTGATTTAGCGGCTTAGCGGATATGCTAAGTTCCCCATTGCTACCATCTTTTGCCTAAAAGCTTTACACAAAGGCTTTATTTACTCGATGCTTTCACATGACTAAAGGCTTGGCATGATGTTACCCTTCGATTCTTGAAAGGAGCATGGAGGAATTTGTGCCCCGCATGCATCCTTGAGAGGGACCTTGAAGGATTTGATCCTCATGACTCTGGTTTTGGACGACATTGTTTCCAATGGACAGAACATGGGACTCGAAGTGGATGCAGATGACATTGAGGAGCTTGTTGCTGACCATAATGAGGTCCTCAACACAGAGGATTTGATTTGCCTTCAAGAGGACAAGCAGAAGCAAGCCATTCGGGAGTTGTCATCTGAGGGCCAGGAGGAGGAGATGGCTGCAGCGTCAAGTGAGAGCATCAAGGCAATGTTGGGTAAGTGGAATTATATGCAGGCTTTTATTGAACAGTTCCATCCAGAAAAGACTGTGGCTATGAGAATCATCAACATGATGAATGATAATGTGATGCCTCAGTTTCGTAAGATCTTACAAGTCAGAAAGCAACAGGTGTCAATTAAGAGACATCACAAATGTAAATAAAGTGACTTTACTATACAGTGCAGTGTATTTCTTTCATTACAATACAATATCACATTTATTATACATAGAATAAAGTATGTTGTGTGTAGTTGTAAGGCTTATGTAGTTGAAAATTATATTTTATGGAGACCTGGCATCGGATTATTCTCATTTTAATGGTTTCCTATGGGAAATTAATTTTTGGGATACACATTTTTCACCTTACACACGCTGTCTGGGAACCAATTAAGTTTGTAAGCCAAGTCCCCTCTGTGTTAGTAGTAGAGTAGTTTGCCGATAGTCTCTGTGAAATAAAATATTTCAGCAATGAACTAATTCCACCCTCTTCTGTGTTTATTTCATATATGTGTTGTATGTGCTGTGCTCATTTAGACCTCATAAAATGTATCTTACTAATTAAGGAGATAAATTACACTTGCGCTAATGTGTCGATGAGTTCTCCTTGATTGATCCTGTCACTGTAGAATTACTGCTACACGCCGCACTGCTGTATAAGTTATAGACATTACACATAAATATGATAAAAAGGACGAACTACAAATGTAACTGAGTAAAAAATAAACGAGTGGGAAAAGTAACACCAAAATGAACACGCTGTGACTGATGGGAAAAAAAATCAGCACAATTCTTGCAAAATACATTTTGAGGGGCCTTTTTTTAATTATATTTGACACAAGGCAATGGAAGTAGCAGATGTCCAAATTAAAAATAGAAAATTTAAGAAAGTATTCATCAAATGATTTCAATTGATTCAATGCACAGCATTTCGAAGTTGTCCAACAACTACATGCAAGATGCGATCAGAGATTCAAAACTGGAAGGAAAATTGCAACTTTCCCCCTTTGGACGTGTCCTGGGAATCCTTCCAGTGATTATTCTTTTATTTGTACAATGTACGTTTGCATAGAAATATTCCAGTTGTGTAAAGGTAGACTTTTAGTGTGTACACAGGGACTGTTCTTTTCAAGCCCTCAAGTCCTTTGTTTAATAAGGAGCCATGGCATAGACGTTTTGTGTGTGTGTGTGCGTGTGCGCACATGTGTGTGTGTTTGCATGTGTGTTCGCGCCACGTGAGACAGAGTGTGTGTGTGCGCTTGCTTGTTTTCGTCATTAAAAATGAGGGTCATAGATAGGGGTCCTTGCTGTCCTTAGGCGTAGCCTTTCGCTATATTTATTGTTGGTAATGCAGCAACTGTCAAGTCTAATTGAGAACTTTAGGTTGAATGTTTCTGGGGCATTTCATAGCATCAAGGCTCTTAATTAAATAATTAAAAAGCAAGATTCTTTTTGTGTTTTTTTTAAACTGCCAGGCTCCATGTTTCTTGTTGTGACCTTTGCTGACCTGCTTGCAAAATATTGCTTTTGTCAGCTGAGGGATGACCCGCTTGCATTTTCGGAGAGTCTGCTTTGCCATTGGCGGGGGATACAGAGCGGGGTCAGGAAGATAGCTTGCGATCTTGAAAGAGGAGTTTGACTTGACAGTTAACTTGAAACAATGCAACCTTGCACTCCAAACTTTGCCTCTGATTTGCAAGACTGATCCATGTCTGGTTTGAGAGTCCAGAACGTGAACTTTGCCAAAGTCAATCCCGGGTTTATGTTGGATGAAATATCAGAGGAGTAATTCAGCCTTTCTTTGAATAGAAACTGAATTTACTGACCTGCTTTATTTCCCAAGGGAGCGCATTCTGTCTTAAAGTTCATCACTGAGTTTGACATTGAACCGAGGTGACATAATCCCTATAAGTGACTTGTAAACAATCCCTTGCAAAGTGTCTTTAATTATGTCACCTTTGTGGCGCTTAAGTCACATTTACTTTGCCTTGCGCCCGCTAACGCGGATCACCTTTGATACGAACGAACATGGATTCATCCGCTGTAATGATCCTGCGGAGGTGCTGCTCGAGTTACCTTTTGAAGATGCCTCTCAGCCCCTCCTGAATCGCAGAGCAGAGGTCTGCCAGCCCTGCGGGCTAATACTTCGCAAATCCACTAATCCAGGCGCCTTTAACAGATCTCAATGGCAGTCAGATGGAATCATTAAAGGCTGCAATAATTAACTTGGGATCTTTGGACGTGGCCTTATTAAACTGATTGTGTGTGTGTGTGTGTGTGTGTGTGTGTAGGGGGGTGGGGGGGCTGGGAGACTTCACGCTTTGCTGGGCCCCTAGACGTAATTCCAGGAGCAATGGAGGACGTGATGGCCATTTTCCGCTCAAATGTCATATGGGTGATTGTGCTCTGTTTGCGCTTTGTATTGGGAGCTTCCTCTTCTGTTGCGTGTCTTGAGGTGGAAGTAGAGGACACTCAAATTTACCAAAGCTACACTTAATTAATCAGTGATGCTGTGCTGCCCAGAAGCAGGTGTTCTTATAGCTCAAGGGAGCTGGCGAACATAAACATTAGCATTTGATGAATTTTAAGTGCACTGGTGACAGCGCTTTAAGCAGCTAGCTTGGAGGCAGTAAGGACCTGCCAGCCTGAAGTAGTGACAAGTGTGTGAAACAGGATCACTTAAAGCCCGGGAATGAGTACCGTTCTGCGCACATACTGCTTCTGCTCCTAAGTGAGGATCTAGGGCTTGTTCCGTGACACATTTTGACCTCCAATTAACTCCCAAGTCCACATTTTAGAGCAAATAAGAATCATCAGCCACATACTGCTTTATACAACGAAATGTATGCAGAAAAAGTGTCCAAGATTGCATGACTGTCCGTGTCTCATGTTTGACTATTTTTTTGTCTTTATTTTGGTCAACTGCTCTGTTGATAGCGGCACGGGCATTTGCGGAGCATCCTCTCTCTCTCATGTGGTAGAGAGGAAAGAAATTTCATCCGTGTTGTAAGTTGACAAATTTCACAAAAAAAGTACACTTGAACAGTTCCAACGTTGCAGTTTTGATTCGTTTTCGACTGGCCAGACATGTAAGTGTCCAGATGCCTCTGCGCCATACATCACCTCAGATAAGTTACAAATCAGCAGATCTGAGACCCTAATGAGGAAAAGCCGAATAGAAAATCAATGGCTAGACTGGGGTCATCAATTATTGTATTGACATTTTAAATGCTTTGCTAAAACCAAGGGTGTCCAAACTTTTTAGCCTTTAGATGGCAGCACTTAGCACGCACTGTGCAATAACGTGCAAGAACGCAGCATTGAGGGGAGGTGGTTTAAACATTGAAGAGACAGGCAGACGACAGTGAGAGAGTTTTAACTTTGATAGTTCAAAGGCACAGTGTTGACTGCAAGGTTAAAATATCCCATCAAACAGGATCCACAAACCATCTGTACACTTGATGCAAAAAGCTATCAACCCAGCTAAACAGAACACAATTGATGAGGAACTAGATAAAATTATCACAGACAAAGCACCTATAAGGGATCATTCCTCAAGATGGTAAAAGAAGAAGGTTACGTTCCTCATCAAGTGTTTAATGCTGATGAAACCGGCCACCCCATTCCCATCAACGACCATCACAAAGGTAAATAAAATGACTTTATCATACAGTACAGCTTATTTCTTTAATTATAATACCATAGCACGTTTATTATACATAAAATAAGGTATATTTTGTGTAGTTTTAAGGCTTAGAAAATAAGAAAGTACAAAATTATGGGGTTTTATGGGGACCTGGGAACGAATTATTCTCATTTTAATGGTTTCCTATGGGAAATTAATTTTTGGGATACACACTTTTCGCCTTACACACTCTCTCTGGGAACCAATTAAGTTCGTAAGCCAAGGTCTCACTGTACTTTGCTGCCTTTGCCATTGTTTTTGCTGAAATGTGATGTTTTTTGCCCTGATGCGACGCCAACAATTTGGGCTAAAAGTTCAGCGGGTGGCGCTGTCGGCCCCGCCTGCACCTGCACAGGTGCTGGTCGTCCCGATCAGTGGCGCTCTGCCACGTTCGGATTGGAGACCAACGGGTAGCGCTGTCAGCCCTGCCTGCTGCCTCGTAGGTGCTGGTCGTTCCCAATCAGTGACACTCAAAAGGACTCCCGGCACGACCATTCGCTGTCGGGTCATTGTTGTATGCTTTGGATTGGATTGGATTGGATTTGCCTTTATTAGTCTCACAGTGGAGAAATTTACATTTCACAGCAGCAAAGTGATGAAAGTATGCAATTGTATGCACTGTGTATGCATTGTATGCTGTGCATGTGTTTGTTTCATCTTGGCAGACTTTTACTCTTGGTCTTTATTTGATACTTGGTATTTTTCTGTTTGATTGACTTTGACGTTTTAGATTTTGTTCCTGTTGACTTTATTCTAATACAATTTCTCAAATACAACCTGCTGCTCCCTCCTGCCTGCTTTTTGGGATGCACATCTGCCATCACCACCTTGCAAAACGTGACAGTGTGTCGCGGCAGAGGATAATGTTGACTTAATTACAAGGGTAATGCTCGCGCTGCAATTTCTTTCAAAGCTGAATATGGAGTCTCTGCAACCATTTATCATAATGCACTTTCACATTTTACACACTCCGTGACTGGCCAGAACAATGACCCACATAGAGGGAGATATTCATTGAACATCTGATTCAGTTTAACCCTTCCATGCAACAGGACAAGCTGTCCACCGGAAGGAGTGCTGGCTCTGAAATGGGTTAAACTCCTCTATGGCTGAATTCTTTAACAAATAAGCATGACTTGGTGAGACATCTGCGCATGATCTTGAGTTTACGGGTTTTAGAGGTCTAACAAAAGCAAACACAAGGCCTTGCCTTACGGACAACCCCTGATGTAAGATGTGCATTTGATTGCTCCGGACAGGACAGACCCGTGTGGCTGCTTTCAAGTTGCAATTGAAGTTCAAAAAACCCAGTTATATAATTTATCCAAGAGTTGCTTAGAGAACTGAAGACTCTGGCACCATGCTGAGATCGGGGGTGACATCGCGGGTGGCATCAGTTGGGTGTGACTTCAGAAGTCCACCGCCCCGCCCACCCTCCAACACCGCAGAAAAAAAACATTACAAGTTGCTCTAACAAGTGAGCGAGAAATCCCCAAAGGGATTCAACTGATGTAGGGAAAATGCAAGAAACGATAACAGAGACAGATGGGTTGTTTGTGAGTGAAAATCAAGAATCACCTGCACAAGGTGAGATGGTGAACCGCAGAGGAGCAGCTAATCATCCTCCAAAGGGCCTGAATGTGTCAACTTTATCTCAATGATTTATTTTTTTCAGGAACCCATCACAGGCCTCCTAGTTCATTTGTTGAATTCCTCATTTCATGAGAAAAGACATAAGTGAAAGAAGAAGCTTGACAAACTCCAGTGACTGTTTGGTATGTTGTATTTTGGCTGCATGGACAAATACAGAGTGACATATTCGGAATTGTATTCCCTCCTCCCCTCATCTTTTAACCCTCATTGAAGAAGAGTATGCACGTGTATATCTGTGAGGAGTGGCGGATTTCTGGGGCTATGGAGCATTTGCCATGCGGCGTAGGGTTGTTGATGCAAGCCATGTTGAGGATGATGGAGCTGAGAGGCTTAACTAATTTTGGAAAGAGAGAGCAGGAGGAGGAGTTGGTGGTGGTGGCGGGGGTGGATTTGTGGTCCTTTGTTGATGTCTGCTTGATCTGAGAATTTGAAGAAAAAAAAATGCCCAGAGATGTCGTCAAAATGAGAGAATTACTGCTGGGTCCCTCAGTCTTGTTTTTAATCGAACTGAAGTATCACGGGAAGTCTTATGCACTCTCAAGTCAAGGCGACCACTCACACACAGACCATCTTGCTTGCAGATAATAACTGAATCGAGCTTAACCGTGATGCTTAATTGCTAATTATCCCCCATACATGAGAAGCCAGGAGAGTGTCGCTAAGCTGATCAAATTGCTCTTCACTTTTCTACCTGGTCCAGGAGGTTTTTCCAATTTGTACAACATGTTCTCGCTCTTTTTAGCTTTTAACCAGATAAAGACATGTTTTTTGTGGCACTGGGGAGAAGGGCAGGGTGGGCGGGGTTCTGTCCTCATCTTCCCTTTAAGTGTGATCACAGGCGCCTGATTCTAAACCTTTTTATGGGTTAACTTAAGCACATCCTGCAGGTGTTTTTCTCTGGAAAGCATCCAGCTCGCCTTTTGGTCTCGCATTTTTATGTGCTTGATTTTCATAAATATACGACTGTTTGAGAAAGCTCGCTTGAGGAGTTACGTGAAAATAAATAAGACAATATATCATTAAGGATAAATCAGCAAATAAAATTTGACACTGAAAAGAAGTGAGTTGCAATTGTCGATGCGGGAGGTGACGAGACTGTGGATAAGGATAGCAGTGGTGTGAGGGGTGAGAGAGGGACGGAGACGATTAATATTAGGCTGGTGGAAATATGCAGACATAGTTATGTTATTTATATGGGAGTGGAAAGATAGTGAGCTATCGAGGATGACACCCAGGCTCTTGACCTGAAGGGAGGGGGACACAGTTGAACTGTCAATGGTGAGACAGAAACTTTTTGCTTTGTGGAGGGTGGATTTGGTACCGACAAGGAGAAGTTCAGTTTTTTTTTTCGCTGTAAAGCTTGAGAAAGTTATAGGAAAACCAGCATTTAATTTCTGAGAAGCAAAGTGGAAGGGATGAAAGTGGAAGAGAGGTGTTGGGATACTGTATGTATGTATGTATGCATGTGTTTATTTATTTATGTATTTGTTTGTTTGTTTATCTTTATATTTATGTTTGTGTTTGTTGTTTGTTTGTAGCCCATTGGCAAAAAAGTTGGCCCATCTGTCTATAAAAACTAAAATATGAACATGTAGCCTGCCCCTCCATTTCAGACAATGACCAAATATTGTTGCTTCCTTTGTGTAAATGGTTAGCTTAAGTTGTCTTGTTGTGGTTTTTCGCTCCGACAGATCAGTCCTATTGCCTCCAACATCCCCACCCCCGTGCCCACACCCCAACCTCCCGCTACCTGAGGAGCTGTCGCTCTGGATCACTGTGCTGTCGGTTCAGCCTGTCAGACTGAGAGACGTGTTCTGATCGGCTGTGGACACTGATAGACCTGTCAGGTGAGATGACAGCCACAAGTGGGGACGCGTACCGACAGGTACATATAATGTGACAAGACTCCTCCAACCCTCCACCAACACTGCTCACTCCTTGTCTCTTTCCGAATAATAAATATCTGTGCCTTGGAAGTTAGAAAAGAGTGCTTGCTGATAAGTTGAGAAGAAACTTTTGATCTGAGCGTTTGTGATGAGGCCGTGTGACGCGAGCCTCAGTTTGATGTCCACTTTCTAAACCCTGACGACAGGATGCATTCAACATATTATAAAACGTCTTTAAATTTTGAGCAGGCAGCGTCACCAGAGGATGGAATATGGCGGATTAAGCCTCGGCCTTCTCCTTATGCAACATTTCATGATGACATCTGACCAATTATGTATGTTTTACCGGGTGGCAAAAGCCAAGCGTTCTCTGACCAAAACACAACACAGTTGAATAGCAATACGTACCTGTCATTGAGCAGTTCCTCTGTAACATTTTTTGGGGACTCGGGTGATATATCTAAGAAGACAAAGATCGCTTGCGCTTACATTCTTTTTAATTGCTCAAATTAATGGCACAGACATGCCCTGATGGCAAAATAGAAAGAGCATAATGTTCTATCTACTCAGCAAGGCATTAAAACAAACTCACTTAAAACCGCACACATTTGGGAGCTATTTTTAGGCTTAATGTGCTTTTGGGCAAGCTAGCTGCTTTCTACTTCTGCACAAACGGGTGGAATTGTCTTTCTTTTGTTATTTGCGTGCCTCAAACAATTGAAAGAGGGCGTTTGCGCCATTGTGGTATTTTTGGTTTTACATCTGCGTTCCTTGATGTGCCTTTTCTATCTTGGATTTTGTGTCACTAATGTCTTTGTCGCCGATCCACCGCCTTTTGACGTCTCGGCCAATCAATTTGTCTGCTCTCTGCCCCAAAGGGTGCCTCATTGCCTCGTAGAGGCTGTTGGCATTTTGGCTGAATATACACTGCATGGCTTAAGTGAAGAACACCCGCTGGAAATCAAAATTATAGCGTTAGCTTAAATAATTACATCTGGTGTAATTATGGTAAATTTGAGATCATTATATAAGTAAAGTAATTTCCAAGATGGCCACTTGAGTGGTGTTGAGGGTCCCTTAATGTCA
Organism: Hippocampus bargibanti; assembly: GCF_051943395.1. Taxonomy (NCBI): domain Eukaryota; kingdom Metazoa; phylum Chordata; class Actinopteri; order Syngnathiformes; family Syngnathidae; genus Hippocampus; species Hippocampus bargibanti. The sequence goes on along the minus strand of NC_142742.1, from coordinate 19,527,880 downwards.
AGCAACGAACGGGAAGAGTCAGCTCAGACTAACCGGCTGTGACCTAAATTGCATTATGTGTACTGTTTCTGTTATTTATTATTGTTGACTTCTCTGTTGTCACTGCCTGATTTTGTGGCTTGTGGAGTTCTTTGCACGCAGATACGTTTGGAGTTACTGTGCTTGTGGATTGCTTTATCTGTTCGATGAATGTAAACGCAGCCATATTATAGGTATGGAAATGCACATGGGAATGAAGAAGAGAATGAATTCTTTTATTTGAACATGTGTGACCCATTCTGGGATGCTCATTTTCCCACCAAACCACCCACCGCATGGATGAATTCAAAAACTTACACCACATCTGGGCCAAGTTTATTGTGAATATTTGCAGATTTTTTTATACAATTCTATTGTTTTTTTTAAGTTGTGTAATTTGGTTTCCGAATTAAAACACATTATTTATTCCTCAGCCACACAATAGCAGATTATCAAGGATGTACAGTTTCCTGCTTTAATGTTTCCTTGTTTCTGTTCAGCTTTTGGCTCTGTGTAGTTGTCCAACTAGACCTTATGTACCAGCGTTGGCCTGCTTTTGCCTCCGTGACACACCAAAGCTTGTTTTCTGGGATTATTGTGCAATAATTAAAAAAGAATAGCGTGTATTTTTAAAAGGCAGCTGATCCATGATGGCATAGCACTCTGAAAGTCAAACCAGTCATCCGACCTTATCAGTTCACAAAAAATGTTCTTTGTCAGAACATGCATATACCTGTACCGGACTGAAAACAAAACCCAAAACTCATATGCACATTGCTACTGTTATCCACGTCAGATTGTAAAAATAAAACATGTAAAAAGAATCGACACAATATAATAGGGGCTCCATGTCGCGAGCGGCCATCTCTCAGGCAGCAGATGAGCTCCAAGAAAATTCGTTTGGCCGTATTTCAATCATGGCTGACCGCAGCTCAAGTGAGGATATATGGATTAAAAAGTCGATGGATGGATGGATGGATGGATGGATGGATGGATGATTGGTTTGGGTGAATGGATTAGGTGGATGGAGTGGATTGGATGAGTGTATGAATGGACGGACAGACAGGCAGACCAACAGACATACTTTGTAATATTCGGGGCACCAAAGCTTCAGCAATAGGTCCAACCCTCCAGTCAAGTTTGGCCGCTTACGTTGTGTGATTCTGCAATAGGTGGTCGTATCCCTTGGAGGTGGTTTGGGGGGGGGGGGGGATTGAAGATAATCCTTGAATCTTGATTAAAATTCAAATTTAAAGTATGTATGAAAAATCCCATTTACTTTGAGATAAGGAGTCCAAGATGGCGCCCGAGTAGGCAGCCGTCAGCAAGTGCTCTGATGAGCCTTGCTTTTTTTGTTGTTTTTGTCTTGTTTTTGTGTTTTCTTTTGTCACTTTGTGTTGTTGTGCGTCGTGTGGAACGGATACAGATTGTTTTTCAGCATTTTTGACCACGACATTCATCAAGGAGGAGACTGTGCTGAGCGGTTGCGCCTTTTCGGCAGCATGAATATGCCAGTACTGTTTTTGAAAGGGAGGAATGTCGGTGCCATTCGACTGTCATCTCTGGACAGCTCTGGGGCCATTGTGTTTTTTTGCGCCTGTAATGGGCAGCATCTTCACAGCCCCGCTTTGTTCAGTGGAAGGTCGGTGCTGTTGGACAGTCTGCGGCTGGACGGATACATGGCTTGAGGAGCCCGCAATAAGAAGGAAGGAGTGTCAGTGCAGAGCGCCGATGCATATATGCAACTGTCGCAGGATGGAATTGAAGCTGATTTATGGGGGACAGGAGATGTGAGACAATCTCTTTTCGTCAATGGATGCTACAGCTGCGTGTTTGCTTTCATCATTTAGCTTGTAGTCGACGTGCACATTCCACCATGAGGCCCCTGATCCACTGGTGAAAAGACGCTTTGATCCTCTCCTCTTTCATCTAGAACTGCTTCATGTAACAAAGAGGGTACAAAAAGTGCTTAAGAATGAATGTCTCTCTGTGTCTTTGTGTTGTCGTGTTATTTGTTATTTAGTTTTTTTTGTTCTTTTGACTTCAAGACGGCGCCGCGAGAGTGGCTGCCTTTCCATCAGCTCCCCAATTTTGCTTTCTACTTTCATTTCTTTCATAACTTTGCTGCTGTGAAATGTAAATTTCTCCACTGTGAGACTAATAAAGGCAAATCCAATCCAATCCAATGCATTGTGTTCTTATCTTAAAGTTATGCAGAAATCACAATTGTGATAAAAATATGACTTAGATGATCCTGTATGGCTAACGATTAGTGAACGAAATTGGAGACAAACAGGCTTTTCAGGCATAAGTGTAGCATTTTTGAAGTCGTTTTTGCCCCTCTACTGCTCATGTACAGCAGACATACCAAGTGGCTCCAGAGGTCAAAGGTTGTCATCCCCTTATCTAAAATACAGTCTTTAAACTATGCAAACTAGTCAGGCATCTGATCCAAGCTAGCTAGGGCATTCAAGTCAGGTGAAAGGTCAGACATGTGGTTTCATGTTCATTTTTGGGGTGTCTCTTTTAACATATCGTTAGGGCAGGCGCGATAGGTGAGCTCAGTTATTCCACTTAGCCGACTGTCTACAACATCATACAGTGAGACCTCAACTTACAAACACCTTATCTTACAAGCTTTTCGTCTTACAAACTTCAAATTTCTGAAAATTAAACCTTATAATAAGCACTATTTTCATAATACACACCAACCACGGCTGGCAGAGTGATCTACGGCGGAAGCAAATGACCGAACAGCACCAGAGGTTAAGTTGCCAACAGTCCTTATGGAAGGTGACTCTCCTTCCATAAGCCATCAACGACCATCAAAAAGGTAAATAAAACTTTATTTTACAGCACCGTTTATTTCTTTAATTACAGTCCTCATGTAATGTGCCTCTCTTTCCAAACAGCAATTCTGTTTGACCTTCGACCTCCAACGCCATTCCATCAAGCCATCAATGACCATCACAAATGCAAATAAAGTGACTTTATGATACAATGCAGTGTATTTCTTTCATTACAATACAATAGCACATTTATTATACATAGAACAAGGTATTTTGTGTGTAGTTTTAAGGCTTATTTAGTTGAAAAGTATATTGTATGGAAACCCGGGAACGGATTATTCCCATTTTAATGGTTTCCTATGGGATTTATTTTTTTTTTTTTTTTAGATACACACTTTTCGCCTTACACACTCTGTCTGGGAACCAATTAAGTTCGTAAGTTGAGGTCTCGCTGTACTTTGTATGTTTCCCTCCAAGAAGATCAGAACACTGATGTCAATAGCGTCATTTGATCTTCACGGGCAAATTTAAAACTGAACTGATGCACCCAGTGCTATTTATGGTGAGAATAATCATTTTATGAGTGCACACCTGGGAAAACAAACACACACAAAAAAACTATTAGACATGTGTTCCAGTACTTTTGCCATGTGGGTGTGTTTGTACTCCAGAGTGACAAAAGCTCAGGTGACGCCACTCCCAACTAAACTCCACCATGCTTCATTCTCTATTTTGTGTTATTTTGGTCATAAGCAATGTTGTTGTTGCAGCCAACAACCCTTGGCCCAAAACTTTAACCTTATTTTTATTGGACCGGAACACATTTTACCGAGCTGTTTGACAGATGTGTGTCTTTGAAAGTAGCTGGGTGTGTATTTGTAAACTAAAGCTTATGTCTGCCATTCCCCACACCCATTTATCGCCGACGCGCAAGACATCAAGAAGATGTAAGATTGTTGCAACGCGTACATGACAGCAAGTAGAAATTCCTGCAGCTGTTTCAATGCTGCTGTTGGCCTCTTGACAGCGTCCCTTAGCCTCACTTATCCTCTGTTTAACAATTTTGGACGGTCCCACAGTTCTTTGGAAGGACCACATTTTCTTTTCTTCACTGTTGTCCATACAAGCTATGTTGAATGTTTTGGAAATTGCTATGTACCCGTAGCCTGGTGACACCTATGAGCAGTGAGCGTGTTCTGATACTGTGGAGCATCTCTAAGGAGCATGTCTTGTGATGTAGGATATGACTACAAAATGCAGGGATGCATCTGGGCCACGCCCTTGCGCCATTTACGCATTTTGACAGCCTCTGGCGCAACTTTGTGACACCACTGCCCCTTCATCGGCGCACGTCTATTACGATTGCCACATATTGCTACATGATCTGCGCCACATATGACATACTTCTGTTAAAATAGCTAAAGAAGCACATTTTGTTAAACAGCAATTGAAAACTGTTCGTTTGTCTTTAGAGGTTTTAACTTTATTCGTGATCTGCTGGAAACTGCCAAATGAGATAATCGAATATTCATTTACCCATGGTGCATTGCAGTATTTACGTCAAATGACATTAATGGTTACAATATGGAGCGAGAGAACAGGAGTAAAACTCTAAAAGATGTTAAAAACAAGCAGCATACAAACATATTTTCGTTTTTTAAGAAACAACGGAGGGTAGTGACAATTCGTTTCAGAAAACTGCTGTGAATGATTTAGTGGTTAATGTGAGTGATTTCAGAGCTGTTGCAGCACGTTGGAAATCTTAAAAGCAAAGAAATTTGTTAAAGTAGACACTAATAAGAAACATTGTGCTAATTCTGTTCTCGGTCTTTTCTGTAATACCGTTGAATATCAAAATAGCACAGGATTGATTGTGTAGTAACTCGAGAAAATGGAAAAGGGTTGTTTATTTTATGTATGAATATATTATTTGACTTGAATTAAAATTGTTTGTATATTAGAAACATCTATTTTAGTCAAATAATGTTTTTTTTATTTGCAATTTAGAAATATGCTCCAATGAATGTATTTGGTTTTAGTTTTGTATAATTCGGCAAATGTAGTTAAATCGGCACAAGGGGGCCAACTTTTAAATTTCCCAGATGCATCCCTGAAAATGTCAAAAAAAAAGCCTACTAGAACATCATCCGTCCATCCGTCATCCAAACACCTTATCCTCACGTGGGTTCATCGTGGGTACATTCAAAGACGTGCGCCGACTGTCACTAATTCTTGGAATTCCTTCAATGTTACCATCAGTGAATAGGTGCCTAAAATTGTCATCTACCTGGAGAAATTGTGAAATCTCTATGATTTATGAACATGAATCATGAATTATGTGCACTTTGGCAGTTGCTTAGCTGCCATGTAACCATGTGAACCATGAGTGTGATTTTAATTTCCAAGTGATTTAAATTCTCAAAGTATTATCACCAACTACAGACTAAGCATTTATACTAAAGTGTTTTCAGTCATTTTCAAAATGCAAACATCCGAGCTGTTCAGACTCGCCGCTGACAAATTAGTTCATGTTTGGTCTGCTGCATCTTGGCAGGGACCACGATTCAGCAGAGAGGCATCTGCGGATGGTTAATAATTGGACCAAAATATTTCAACTCACTTTTGTCATGTTTCTTAAATTGTATCAACTGGATTGTAATCTAATGAGTGACAATTTCAGAGAGAAGAGGGGTGGTCAATGTGAGAGATGGCAGGCAGTGTGTGTGTGTGCATGTGTGATCAGTCAGGATTCTGTTGTCTTCACTACGCAACCTATGTGCCGCAAAGGAGAGTTAACCTCTACCTGCTTCTGAACCATTGGGTCATCTGACCCCCCCCCCCCCCCCCCCCCCCCCCACCCAAGGATGATGGAAAAAATATGAACAACGGGCTTCTTGTGGAAAATTGGATGAAAAAAAAGTCAAAGGATGAGTTGATGATGGGGAAGGCCGAAAGTAGTGGGGGTGGGGACATGGGGGGCAGCTCGTGCCAAGTGACACAAATCCCCCTTGGCAGCCTAATTAAATTTTCCACATTTCCACACTCACATTAAGCCTCCATCGAGCCGGAAGGAATGGGCGCAATGAAGGAGTCGACCCCATGAAGAAGATTAGGCGCCCTTTCCTCTCTCCTCACTCTTTTTTTATTTATAATGTACACAATATGTAATTACTGTTTTACAACGTGAACTCTCTCAACTATTAGAATGTTTGCTGTATCCCAGGCATTTCATTCATTATATGACATCTTTGTTTCGTGGTGCTGAGATGCCGGCTCAAAAAAATAAATAAAAGGCAGCTGTCACGATTTGGTTGGCGACCAACGGGTGGCGATGTCGGCCCCGCCCTCAGTTGCACGGGTGTTGGTCGTCCTCATCAGTGGCAGTTAAAAGGGCACAACCATTCTGTGTCGGGTCATTGTATGTGTTTGCTGCACCGTGTCGGGTTTGTTTCATCTTGGCAGACTTTTACTCGTGGTTTTCTTTGATACTTTGTACTTTTCTGTTCAGACGACTTTGATGTTTTATTTTGTTCCTTCTGACTTTATTTTAATACAATTTGTCAAATACATCCTGCTGCTCCCTCCTGCCTGCTTTATTGGGGATCCACTACCATCACCACCTCGCAAACCTCGTGACAGCAGCTCGTTTCAGTCAAACATAACATATTTGGATTTACGCGTTTATAAGGTTCAAATGACACACGTGTTATTTATTTATTTGTGTATTTTTATTTATTTATTTGTGTTGTTTGTTCGTTTGTTTGTTTTTGTTTATTTATTTATTTTTGCTTTCAGGTGATACAATTTAGTTATGCATCGCCGTAGTGTAAATGGGCAGATTTTGTGAAAGCAAATGTGGATAAGCATTAAATCTCTGCCAACCAGATATGTATTTGCACCTCAATCTGCCCAAACAAAAGAAATGACATTCGAGCATTGCTCTTGAAGTCTGGTCACTCGTTCGACATACACCATTGAGTGAGGAAAAATACTTGCTCACATTTCATTTAATTGTTACTCATGTAGGGTGGCCCGGTGGACGAGTGGTTAGCATGTCTGCCTCACAGTGCAGAAGTGCAGGGTTCGGTTCTAGCTTTGGCTGTTGTTTGAGTTTGCATGATCCTCCAGCTTAAAATGCTCAAAAATTTTTGGAATGAAAGTCAGCTTGCCGGAGTTTCCCCTTGCACACAGTATTTTGATAGAAACGTTGGATGAGACATGTCAAGTGCCGCTTGCATTCAATCGTTTCATCAATGGTATTTTGTCATTCCAAATCAGTCAGACAGCAGAACCTGTTCTCTCCATAAAGGCGAATCTTTCTGTCTATTTGCAGTGTCTAAAACTCATGACAAAAAGTTAGCAGACAACTTTTCAGAGTTGTCTGCCCAGCCATAAAGTTGCCTGCCCCATTTTTCACAACTTGAAACACAATAAGACGACTAATCGCAAAAAAAAAAACATTGTTGCAAAGTATTACGGATTGATAATCAGAATATATAACAGAACAACACTTTAAAATTAAGTAATTGATGTACCTACAACAAATGCTCCCTTGCTTAATTTATCGTAAATATCCCTTGCTGATGATTTTGCTGCAGTTGTCGTTTGTCCATACAGTGTCCGGCATGTTCCACAATGCAATGTTTGCGTTGCGTCGTCTGCTACAAGCCACGTGAACTCCTCTTTCCACGGTGCTTTTAATGTACGTTTATGTTTTGTAGCGTCATGAATTTTGTTAGCTTCTTTTGAATCTTTCTTCTGTGGCTGAGGTTTTGGCTTGATTCCTAACCACTTATCCATTTTTCTTGTGTTCTCTGTGCGGCTACTTTGGAAAATGAGATTCAAATGCACATGGAAGCACGAAGTTATTTGATGCAGGCTTCTGATTGGCTTCTTAGTATGCAAATTGCCAAACGAACCGAAATTCCGAAATTTCCAAACTAAACGAAGATTTTGAAATCGGAATAAAGCAAACGTTTGCTTTGAAAAAAAAAAGGGTTTTTTTTTTTCTTGAAAAAGTTGTCAGTCACCCAGGCGGAGACGTTCTGTAAGTTGTACGCCCGACGTAAACATTGCACATCCCAGGCTTCCGAGCAGACGTTATTTCAGAGACTGCTATTTTACCTGAAGTGTAAAATACTCGTCATCTTTTTTTCTTTCCACCATTTTATTCGTCGTAGGATTAGCTTTGATCTAATTACCGAGCGGGCGTATTCAAAAGGAGGAGTTTACCTTCTTCCACAGCATCGGCCAACATAAACCAATATCATCCAATCAAAATTGCTCCTGGAGCCATCTGCAGCCCAAACCGGAAATGAGCAGTGAAAAATCGATAGATGGGTGGATTAAACAAGCTCGAAGATTCTGTTTAAACTGCAAGCCCGATGCAATCATCAAAAGAGCCATGTATGGCTCACGAGCTAAAGGTTCTCAACGTATAGTCTCGGTTGTCCCTAGCTGTGAGCGTGGATAGTTCGTGCATGTGTGCCCTGCAATTAACTGGCAACCAGTTCAGGGTCTTCCCCTGCCTACAGCCGGAAGCTAGCAGAGGCAGTGTCCAACATACACCGTAAACCTTGTGAGGATAAGCGGCTAAGACAATGGATGGATGGTGGATGAATAGTTGCATATTACTTGTCCATGTCCAACTTTGTTGTTTGTATCTTTGTTAACATGCATTTCGACATCTTGATTTACAGCCTTCTGACAGGAATAAAATAACTGACAAAACGAATGAAAAAAATTAAGAATAATTTGTCGGTCCACAAGATGGAAAATCAAGTTTAACAGCAGCAAAGTGCAATGTTGAGAATCATATCCAATCGTATACATGTGTATGTGTGCGCGCGACTTTGGAAATGTGTGTGCGTGTGTGTTGTGTGTCTGTGTGCACGCTCACGTCTATCAAAGAGCGTAATAGTCGTCACAAAAAAAACTATTCAACCTTTTTAAATCGAGAAAGAACCGCACCAAAAACTGATTAACATTCCAAAGTGCATGGCCCTCAGAACAACATCCTCATAAATGTCATAGACAAGCTCCTTGACGTTGTCACATGAACTTGCCTATTGTGTGTGCACTGCGGCTGCACTCGGATGCGTCATTGTCAAATGCCTTTCCACGTGTTGTGGGTCAAGCTTGACGAAAACAAAACTCTGAAAATACAACTCATTTTGTTCACAAAGGTGGCGTATCTTATCGGATTTTCTTCCTCAACAAAACAAGCCACTCTTGAACATTTGGGTCCTGTTTATTTTCATGTTGCAGGTGCTTATGCTTGATTGCCTCGCAGTGTGCTCAGAAGTGCCCCAGTCTACCATCTGACATTTATTTGTTAACTTCTTCCACATTCTCCAACATTTCCTCTTTCATTCTCTGCACCGATTTCCATTCTTCTTTGTCTTGAGACGGACTTGTACATATGACACACTTCCTGCTATTGTTTTTACCAGCAAATACCTTTTTGCTTGTGAGAGACTGTAAAGGTGCTGCGTACAGGTAATTGAATGTTTTTCTTCACTCTTCCATTATTGCCATTTGTATTTCAGGACCTCATTGGTGTCAAAGTAAAGGCCCAAAGGCCACTGGTGGCCCTCCACATCATTTTAAGTGTCCCTCAAAAGCAAATCAAAGATGACAACTTCAATGATGCTTGCTGAAATCTTTCAAATGTTCACATGCAATTAATCAGTGACTCATTGTAAGCATTTTCTTGTTACCAAACCTCTTATTAGTTACTTAAAGGACAACCGACACCTCCGGTCAAGTTGCGTCCATAATTAGTAACATCGTTTCAAATGACTTCTACTGAGCGCATTTTACAAAGATTCCACCGCATATAGCTAGATTTTACTTTTTAAAAGTCACGCTGAATATTCATGAAGTTGATGATGATGCCGATAGTGATGTCACATTTGGTACGCTCCTGACTGAGAAAGCGATACACAATGAATTTTGGGTACTTTGTTTCGGCTGAAAACACCATGTTGATCGTGAAATTAGAAGGAAAACTACATGAATAACGTGATAGTGAATCGTGTGGCAGCCAATTGCGGTAACACGCATAAAGAAGGTGTAAGTTTACACAAATTCCCAGAACCAAACCATGCAGCATTTCCAACGGAGCCAGAGCAGTATAGCGCCAGCCGAGGAGCTCCCCAGAGTGCGCGAATCCCCGCTTGGATACCCGCTGTCATCCCCTCGGCCTGACAATGAGTAGAAAGTTGCTTTCAGTCGTGAAAGAGAGCAATCGTCATAATAGTGGAGCAAACCTATTTGACAAACATACAGCTGCTGGAACGAGGAGCTAACCGGAATTAGCGATGGATAACCGCTGTCATTCATACATAAGTTCGTAACTCTTCATCTTGAAAGTTTAAACAAAGTTGTGCATGCACAACCAGTAAACAATCTGCACTCTGGAGCAAGGCAGTTTGTGAAGGAGTTTCCTGACGTGACATCACGAACTGGGGGCAGGACCTTCTGAATCTCTCCAGTTTTGAGCTCATTAGTGGCGGTTTTGGGCAACTTTAAGTCATTTTTATTGGTGTTTTCTGTTTGACTAAAAATATCACCCTGCGTGTTTTGGGTATTTGAGATGCTATAAAGCCTTTTTCTGATATCAGTTAGGAAACAAAAAAATGGTGTTGGTTGTCCTTTAAAGAATGGTTGAATTAAATGTTATTCTTGACTTTTTATATAGTTTCAGTCACCAAGACACCCGCAAGGGAAATGGTAACTATAATGTGAGACGCGACAAAAATTCGCTTGACACCTCTCCTGAGTTGCTATATAGATTATGATTTACAGGAATACAGCACCTCATTTTTCAGCTCATAGGGCACGGCTTCTGTTGCCTTGCCAAGTGTCGTCAGAATCCTGTAAGATTCAGTTGAGGCAGCGGTCCCGATGAGGTCATTCGGTTTATTTTCCCACTGCAGTGGCTTATGAGCAAACACACATTTTGTTGCCACATGATGACACTTAATAAGATGTTTCCACTCGGAACTTCCCAGATCACAACAGCCTGCCTGTTGCTTATTATGTGTTTTCTTCTTTTTTTTTATGTTACATTCATGACATGTTTTTTGCCCAAAACATATCGTGCGCCATATCATTTAGTCTGTTGTTGTCTTGCAAAGTTTTCTAATAGTCAGTAAGGGTATCTGTGCCCATCAGAGGGTCTGAAGAGGCACATTGTTGTTATCCCACAGATGGCCGAAGACCCCAAAACGTTCTCTTATAACCTACCACATTTTGATAGGGTCCCTCACGTTGTCAAATACGAGTCAGGATCCCTCAAGGCATCTTTGGAGAACGTTAGTGGCCATGGCAGACTCAAAATAAACCTCCATGTCAGGCCCACCCACCTATATATATATATATATATATATATATATATATATATATATATATATATATATATATATATATATATATATATATATATATATATATATAGAATCAGAATCAGAATCATCTTTATTGCCAAGTATGTAGAACTTTGTTTCAGCACGCTGCACTAGTATCGTCGTCAAAAAAAACTGCTAAGTGGCACTTGTTCCATTTTGGCTACTGTTGAAGAGTTCAAAGAGTTAATGGCTTTGGGGAAGAAGCTGTTTAAATGTCTGCTGGATATAGCGGCTGGATAGCTCAGCTGATAAGGCATCAGCTTGGAATATGGGTTCGAATCCCGCTTGAGGCAGAGAAAAATGAGCACAAAACATCATCCAGTGTGGGTCCTTGGGCAAGACCCTTCACGCTAATGCCTACCTCATACAATGATGAGAGACAATAAATCGAATGACATGGCAGCTCAGACATCGCCCGGCCAAACAAGGTCTGCGTCAGGTGCTGGGGAACCAGAGCACCTTGATGAAAAATGGGCTACTGGAACAAAGCGGAGATGGACGAGATGCGATAACATGGCTCTGTTGGAATGCTACTACTCAAGCAACCTTAGCCCTTACATGCGGATAATGGGGGCTCAATGGTTACTTCGAAACCCACAGTCACGGTTGACCACGAAACAACTAGTAACTCAGTATTCCAATATCCACAAACGGCAATTGCTATCACAACTTGAGATTGATGAGGTACAACACAAATTCCGAGGTGAAGGGCCCCAGGCTGCCACATCAGAGGAAGAGGTTCAACCAGAGATTGGGAAGCCAGCCCCAATGAATGAAATGCTGAGCGAAGCAGCAACTGACTTTGAGACATAAGATCATGGCAAGAATGAAAACTGGGCAACTAAGAAACCGATTACAACGGCTATGTGAAGTACCACCTGAAAGTCTCTTGGAAACTGTGAATGCAACACTGACAACGATCCCGATCGGAACGATCACGGAAACCAATGAGCTGATATACGCTCTACAGCATCAGTGATCCTAGAGATGCTTGGCTACAAGAGCAACCACGAGAGCCACGAGATTCATTACCCACCATGGAAAAGACGGTTGGAGGCTAAGATCAAGGCGGCTCGGAAAGATGTGAGTCAGTTGACGGAGATCCAGAGAGGTGTGAATAAAAGGCCAATTCCCAAGAAGTACATGCAGATAACCATACCTGAAGCACTCAAAACTGCCACACACCATCCTTTAAATTGTGTCTGGATAATCCTTAGAAAGGAAATTTTGTCTGTTTTAGTTTGTTTTTCTGGATATTTTTGCAGTCACCTTTTATCAGCCAGGAGAAGGGTAAAAAGTCCACGCTTGGCCACGCGTTATCAAGTGGAGAAAATGCGGTACAACGGTATTACAGTATACGGTATTTATTTGTTTAATATGCAGTCTAGACATGCTGGTATTAATTTCACAAAATGTTGTTAAGCGCCGACTTTGTCTTCTGCCCACCTGAATATATTTGGCTTTATCGCATATTACTCTCGTCTCCACAAGCCTGCACTGTGTGGATCAAATTATCTCCCTGCCTTGTTGTTTGACTTCTTTACATGCGTTGCCACAGTAACTTGTCACACATCGTGAAAAGATGGTTATTTAATTCACAGGAGCAGTCTGCCAGTCTGACACACAGTCACTGTTTAAAGTGACCTCCTTCCCACAGTAGGCTTCCCAATATAAGTGCTCATTAGGAGGATTCTATTTAAAAGGCCTAACTTGCACAAGACCAAGGGGGCTGTGTATTGCTGCCACACACGCAAAAAAGGCAGTTTTCACAGAATTAGAGTGATACGTACCTCAGTTTACGAACACTTTAGCTAACGAATCTTTCGCCTTAAGAACATTAAATTCACGAGAATATCATATTGGTATACGAACGGGTTTTCAGGAAACACACAAAGTGCCACAATGGCTGGCAGACTAGTTTGCGGCGGAAGACACACGGTCGAACACCGCCACCGTGGCTGGCGGACTAGTTCTCCACACTCACTTTCTTTCAGTGCAAAAGTGCACTCAGTGCAGACGAGATTTGTTATCAAGTGGATACTTTTGCTTTTTTGGGACCGAAAAAGAACCCACCACAGGCTAGTGTTCAGCCGAAGAGGACACAAAACAAAATTACGGTCGAGCAGAAGATCATGAAGAAGCACAAACGAGGTGTGCGTTTGTGTGACTTAGCGTCCCAGTACCAGTATGCTAAGTCGACCATTACTATGTGTGGCTAAGGGTGTTTCTGTGTTGTCTAAGCAACAGTCTCAGGCACTAGAAGAGGTTGAAAAACTTCTATTGATTTGGATTAACGAAAAGCAGCTAGCAGGGCCGTTGCTAGTGGGGGGTTTTCGGTCCTATAAACAGTGTGTGAGGGTATTATCGCCGAGAAAACACGGCAACTTCACTCGGATAACATCAAGAGGCAACTACATCAACGACCATCACAAAGGTAAATGAAACGACTTTATTATACAATACAGTTTATTTCTTTAATTACAATACAATAGCACACTTATTATACATAAAATAATGGATATTTTGTCTAGTTTTTAGGCTTATTTAGTAAAAAAAATATGTTTTATGGGAACCTGGAAACGGATTATTCTCATTTTTAATGGTTTCCTATGGGAAATTGATGTTTGGAAGACACACTTTTCGCCTGACACACTTTCGGGGAACCAATTAAGTTTGTAAGCTGAGGGATCACTGTATATGAAATATGTGCCATAATTGTGCTATAATGTGAACATCATATATTTTAACATGAGTTTTTCCACTTTGGGTCATAATTGGACGCCATTTTAGCTTCATTATTCTAACACGTTTGCTTTTCTGCAAAATATTCACCGTTGATCAGTCATGAACTGTACTGTCAAAGGATTGACAACCTCAGCTGTTATCAATGGTACAATTTTTATAGTATGGTTTATTTGCCATTTACTATACCCGTCACACTAATAGTATTGCAGATCTAAAAAAAAAATCTCTTAAGATAGCCTGTTAGCTATATGCTTTGGGTTTCGTGTTCCAACTGCCCAAGAGGACAAATTTTCTTAATGAAATGAAAATAAAATGAAAGTAAAATTGTCTTGCACCACATAGAGTGAACCATTCAATCAATGCTAAAATTTTGATAAAAATGTGGAAAATAGATGCACGGACATACATACCTTTGCCCTATCCAGTCTTTTGGAAAACTGATGACGTCAAATGCAGTGTGATTCACTGCTTTCCTCTTCTTTGACCAAGTTCAAAAGGTTATGGTCACGGGGTTGCGCGCAGGTTGTGGGATACATTCCACAAATAATCATTCTAATTTAAAATGTTGTGTTTATTAAAGCAAGTATTCCCACAGTTTTGAGAGAGAACCGTGAAATGAATACATGTAATTACGAAACAATGTGTTTAAATTTCCTTTGATGTGTTTTATGTGAGATTCTATATGCTTGTTCATGATTTAGGACAAACAAAAAAAAATCATTTTATGGACTACTGTAGACTTATTTGATATTTACAAAACTATCAGCAAGCATTATTTTCCTTCCTTTGTTTTTTTTTTTAGATTTGGTCTCAGGATGCGTGGATTTACTCAGAAACTCTGTTTTAATATTATATATGTGGATTATTGAAAATGTGATTTGTAGGAAGTAAAATTATGGAATGGCTGGAATACCTTCATGGTAAAAAAAGATAAATAACCAGCGTGAAATGATCGAGCCAGTTTTGATTGTATGTGTGTGAAGCAATATGCTTTGGTACATAACAGTGTGACTGACATCAAAAGGAATTATTGGCTTGTCACATAAAACCCGAGTCTCGTTTGTCACTCTTTGTGATTTGCAGCATTCCATTAGAAACTACGTACTGTATTGATTGTTAGCAGGACACAAGCACAACAACAAATTCCAGTGTCAGTCACCCTGAGTGTTCTTTAACCCACTCGCGACAACCCGAGTCAGCACTTTGGGGCCTATGTGCGGACTGACGGTAGCACCTGAGCTGACAGATTAGCCACAGCTCATCATGTGGAGCTATTATCCAGGTTAGTAAGGCTATTACATTATTATCATTACACAACAAAAGGACGCAACTCAAGGCAAGGTTAAAAACAATGCATAGGCTTCGACTTCTGGGAAATCTGAAGCATATTTGACCAGTTGATAAAGCAATCAGTCAAAATGTATTACGAGAGGGCGTTTTTTTGTTTTTTTAAGCAAAGGCTACGGATGCTTCATGCGATGACCGCCAGGATGCGTTATTGTGAACCATTTTTAACACTATGTTGAGTGGCCATTGTCAGGCAGGTCCTTGAAGGCATTAGGTTCAATCAATCTGGTAAAATGGCACTGTGGGATGACATGTTCCACTTAGAAATGATTCCTTACAATGTGGGATTGATCATAGGAGTGATTCGGTTCTGTTGGACAGTCTGCGGATGGATGTAAGGCTTGAAGAGCCTGCAATGAGAAGAAAGGAGCGTCAGCGCAGAGCGCCAATGCATCTGTGGAACTGTCGCGGCTTGGAATCGAAGCGGATTTATGTGGAGCAGGAGATGTGAGACAATCTATTTGTATCAATAGATGCTACAGCTTCATGTTTGCTTTCAACATTTAGCATGTAGCAGACGTGCACATTCCACCATGACGTCTCTGATCCATTGGTGAAAAGATCCTCTCCTCTTTCATCTAGAAATGCTCCATGCAACTAAGAGGGTGCAGAGTGTGTTTTGTGTTGTCACATTATTTGTCATTGAAGTTTTTTTTATTTATTCTAGATGGTGCCACGACAGTGGCTGCCTTTACAGCAGCTCTGTATTTTTTTCTACTTCTTTCTTTCCTTTACTCTTACTTTCGGAACTTTGCTGCTGTGGAATGTAAATTTTTCCACTGTGAGACTAATAAAGGCCAATCCAATCAAATTCACTGCCTATTCAATCAAATTCACACCTAATTCAATTGTCATGTTTTTTGGTCATCACAAAAATAACAGCAATGACTTTATCATTTCCACTGAAAGAAAGATGTGTCATCATGTCGGGATGTGACAGTAGAGAGACTGATTCCTAAAAACACCGCGGATCAAGCAGCCATGCCATCATGTGAGATAACCAGGAAAAATGAATCAGAGGAATTCTTCTGATGCTGATTGCTGAAATTGTATTTTACTTTGGAATGACTCGCTCATGATTTCTTGATCATGATTTATTCATTGTCATTGACTGTTGTGGTTCACTCACTTGACTTGGTTCAATTTCCACTCTGATACAGTCTGACTAAGACTGTGAATTTGTGTTGTTGTTGATAAATTGGCGACCAATCTGGGATGTCCAAAGTTATCTTGGAGAGGCTTTAGCGACGTGCAAAATGGGGTTAGTGCAGGCATGGGCAAACTCCGGCCTGCGGGCCACATACGGCCCGTTAGGCTTTTTAATCCGGCCCGCCGAACCTGCCCAAATTGTAGTAAAAACAGCGTCT
Source organism: Hippocampus bargibanti (assembly GCF_051943395.1). NCBI lineage: Eukaryota > Metazoa > Chordata > Actinopteri > Syngnathiformes > Syngnathidae > Hippocampus > Hippocampus bargibanti. The sequence continues at coordinate 19,511,203 of NC_142742.1, read as the reverse complement.
GAAACTCATGACAAAAAGTTAGCGGGACAACAGGGCAGATAACTGAGAAGTTGCCTGCCCCATCTTTCCCAACCTGAAGCACAATGAGACAACTAATCACATTAAAAAACATTGTCAACATTGTACCTACTACAAATGCTACCTTGCTTAATTTACGGTAAATGTGCATGGCTTGATTTTGCTGCAGTAGTCGATTGTCATTGTGGTGCACAATGCAACGTTTGCATTGCTTCCTACGAGCCACTCAGCCCCTTACATGAGTCTCACGTACACTTTACAGTCACGGTTTAATGTAAATTTACGTTTTGTAGCGTCACATATGTTGTTAGCTTCTATTGAATCTTTCTTCTGGGCTGAGGTTCTGTGCATCTATTTTGGAAAATGATATGCAATTGCATGACTTTATAACGCTTGCGAAAGTCCGGAAGAAAGCAGCATGCTTCTGATTGGCTGCCGTGCCGAGTATGCAAATTTCACTGCAGGTTGCCTATGTCTTTGTGCTCGGCGACGGTACACGTGTATTGTTTGCGCGTGAAGGCGAAGGCGTCAGTGAGGAGTTTGTTGAGCGCGCGGTCAGGACAAACCATCTATGATTTGGCGGAATTTAACACAAGTAGGTATTATTGAGCTTGAATATTTCGTTGTGGAATAATATGTTTTGAATGTTGAAAGTGATTCCATTTTTCAATAAATGATTTCTTTAACTTTGCCCCTTCAATGAAAACCTATTAAAAACAGACGCAATCTTGATGAATCACAGTGCATATGTTATTTTAATCTATTTCCATTTCCTCCTCCAAGTATCTGCGAAATAGTATGTAAACGCCATATTCCTTGAGACAAATTTATTAACTGATCAGGGATATTTTTCACATTTGAAAGACAGTTAATAAATTGGGTTCTTACTGTGCTATGAGGTTTGTACACACTACATTTAAAGGACAACCGGCACCATTTTTTTGTGTTTCCCACTGACATTATAAAAACGTTTTATAGCATCTATAATACCCAAAACAGGCAGGCTGATATTTTTAGTTAAATGAAAAACACCAATAAAAATGACTTCAAAATGAATCCGGAAATGGCCAGTTTCAGAAGGTCCCACCCCTTTGTTCGTGACGTCACGCCATGACGTCTTGCCTTGCTCGAGAATCAAAACAATGGCTTCAGATTCGGAGAAGATGTTTTCTTGTTACTCATCCAGTTATGAATGATTCAAATAGTTCTGAAGAGGAAAGCATAAATGTTTGCAAATGATTCAAGGAGTCCTCCCATATCAATTCGAGCCGCCAATGACAGCAATGTAGCACCCAGAAAATGCAGAAGATTGCGCCCAAGCTCCGTTGGAAATGAGCTGATTTGTCAGCTGGGAATTTGTGTCAGCGAATATCAAATAGTTGTCTTGGTGCAACACACGATTCACCATGGCGTTATTTATGTGTTTTCCTTCTAATTTCGCCATCAACACGAAGTTTTCAGACCAAACAAAGTACCCAAAATGCATTGTGTGTCGCTTTCTCGGTCAGGGGCGGTCCAAACGTGACGTCACATGGGGATCGTCATCAACTCGAAAACAAGACTTAGTGAATATACAGCACAAGTCTTAGAACGTAAACTATAGCTATATGCTGTGGAATCTTTGTAAAATACGCTCAGTCAAAGTCATTTGAAGTGATTTTATAAATTATGGACATAACTTGTCGGGAGGCGTCGGTTGTCCTTTAATTCTTTAGGTTTAGTATTTCCGGCCCAAACACTCCCTCCAAATGCTCCTGGCCCGGCCCCTCTGTCAAATTTTAGAACCCAGTGCGGCCCGCGAGTCAAAAAGTTTGCCCACCCCTGGGTTAGTGGCATATACAGTATGATTGATGGATGGATGATTGGGGCGGCGCGGTAGTTGAGTGGTTAGCACACCGGCTTCACAGTGCAGCGGTCGTGAGGGTTTTCTTTGGATTCTCCGGTTTCCTCCCACATTCCAAAAAACATGCATGGCGGGCTGATTGAACATTTAAAGGACAACCGACGCCTTCCGACAAGTTGTGTCCATAATTTGTAAAATCACTTGAAATGACTTCTACTGACTGTATTTTATAAAGATTCCACGGCATATAGCTATATTTTACGTTTTAAGACTCGCGCTGAATAATCAGGAAGTCTTGTTTTCGAGTTGGTGACGATTCCTGACGTGATGTCACATTAGGAACGCCCCTGACCGAGAAAGCGACACACAATGCATTTTAGGTCGTTTGTTTGGTCTGAAAACTTCATGTTGATCCGTGTTGATGGCAAAATTAGAAGGAAAACACATAACGCGATGGTGAATCGTTGTGTGTTGCGCCAAGACTACTATTTGATACTAGTTGTCACAAATTCCCAGCAGACAAATCAGCCCATTTCCAACAGAGCTTGGGCGCCATCTTGTGCATTATCTGGGCGCTACATTGGAGTCCTGACAGCTCGAATTGATACGGAAGGACTTCTTTAATCGATTGCAAACATTTATGCTTTCCTCTTCAGAACTATTTGAATCATATTCATAACTGGATGAGTAACAAGAAAGCATCTTCTCCGAATCTGAAGCCATTGTTTTGATTATAGAGCAAGGCAAGTCGTCCTGGCGTGACGTCACGAACATGGGGGCGGGACCTTCTGAAACTTGCCATTTCCGGGGTAATTTTGAAGTAGTTTTGGGACACTTTAACTCATTTTTATAGGTGTTTTGCATTTGGCTAAAAATATCAGCCTGCGTGTATTGGGTATTTTGCATGCTATAAAATGTTTTTCTGATGTCAGTTAAGAAACAAAAAAATGGTGTCGGTGGTCCTTTAAATTGTCCCTAGGTGTGAATGTGAGAGCGGATGGTTGTCTGTCTTTGTGTGCCCTGTGATTGGCTGGCAACCAATTCAGGGTGTCCCCCGCCTGGTGCCCGAAGATGGCTGGGATTGGTTCCAGCGACCCTTATGATGAATAAGCGGTACAGAAGATGGATGGATGAATGGATGAGTGATGGATGGATAAATTCCCTGTCAAATGCAAAATAATTTACATTAACATGATTCTATCTGAAAATACAACATTGCTGTTCTCTTTTTATGTTGTAAATTGCCGCTGTTGCCCTTAACACACTGAATATTCTCAAGACTAACTGCAGCGATAATATTAAATGGCATGCTTACTTTGGAAAGGTGTTTTCCTAAACTCAGACTACCACATCTGCGCATGGGGATAGATGCCACTTTCTCCTGAATAAATCAACGACACTACTAAATATTTCTTGTACCAAAATGCATGCTTGTATTACCGGAAATTTGGAATTCCGTGAATATGCTGGGGTTTTATCTCATGTGTCATGACAACCAAGTCCAAACTATAGGGCCCATTTATTTTATGGAGCACTGTGTAAAAACACATTTTCATATGGCGGACGATTAATTTTCTTGCATCTTTTTGTGGAGGTGGTAAATGCTACGGCAAGTTTGAAAGATGTCAGCGCATAGATACACTGAAGGCGATAACATTCTTTTGGGGCATTGCATGCAATGAATGGCCCTTTCTCTGCGATATCATGACTGACACTGTTAGAACATGAACTACATCTCGCTGATTACATTTCTCAAAAGCAAACTGTGTCGCCTAGCAACGGCAAATCCGTGCTGCCGGCAGCTGATAAATAATATTCATTAATATCGTTTAACAAAAGAAAGCTGATTGAACATGTGCTATTAAACCGAAAGCCTGAGGCGCAGTGTGACAGAAATGACACGTTGGAAAGGTTTGACTTATTTTGAGGTCCAAATGACGCTTTCTTGGAAAGAGTCCTTTTCAGAACACCCACCCGCCTCCACCTCCCACGCTGATTAGTATCCCACCCCCCATCCCGTCGCAACTCAGTCGGAGAACTTCCTATGCTGCAGAAACTTTTTTTGACAACTCCGTCTGGCAAAGCCACGCGCAGCAAACAGCTTTAAGGGAGATGGGCACAGCCAGCAGTGTTGATGCAGATTAAAATAGGAAGCATGGTCGATTGGATTATACCACCTAATACGCCATTTCATGTAGCGTAACGTGTCATTTTCTGGGATCCGTGCCCTTGTTTGTGTAGTGTACATCCGAATCACAATTCAAATTAAACTGCGCTTCCTTTCCAATTCTATAAATGGCAAGTCTTGTGTAGGGAAGGTCGACGCTTTGACTAATGCTTAGTTTAAATGAACCCACAATGCACAATAACTCGATTATGCGTCAGACATAGGACCCATAATGGACAGGTGCGAGTTATAATATGCACAGGTGATCGTTGTATCAGCGATAGGGGGAGAGAGAAAGAGGGAGGGGGAGAGGAGAGAGAGAGAGAGAGACAGGGAGCGATAGACAGCGAAAGGGAGAGGAGGAGAGAAAGAGAATGAGACAGAATGAGAGTGGGCGCGGGAGAGAGAGCAAGAGAGAGATTGAGAGAGGGGAAGAAAGAGAGTGAGGGGGAGAGAAAGAGACAGAGAGAGGGGAGAGACAGCGAAAGGGAGAGGGGGAGAGAAAGAGAATGAGACAGAACGAGAGTGAGACCGGTGGAGAGAGCGTGAGATAGAGAGAGGGGGAGAAAGAGAGTGAGGGAGAGAGAGACACAGAGAAAGAGAGAGCGAGTGAGAGATAGAGAGAGGGGGAGAAAGACAGTGAGGGGGGGGGGAAAGAGAGGGAGAGAGAAAGAGACAGAGAGAGAGGGGGGAGACAAGAGAGGGCGAGAGAGACAGCGAAAGGGAGAGGGGGAGAGAAAGAGAATGAGACAGAATGAGAGTGGGACCGGGGGAGAGAGAGCGAGATAGACAGAGGGGGAGAGAGAGAGAGATAGACAGAGGGGGAGAGAGAGAGAGAGAGAGAGAGAGAGAGAGAGAGAGAGAGAGAGAGAGAGAGAGAGAGAGAGAGAGAGAGAGAGAGAGAGAGAGAGAGAGAGAGAGAGAGAGAGAGAGAGAGAGAGAGAGAAAATAGAAGTGTTCGTCGCTATAGTGGATCCAAAACCAGACTGCACGTCCAGAGAGCGTCGGTGCTCAACGGGGAGGGAATCCCTCAAAATCGTCGCTCTGTTTCCTTTACCAAGGAAACCCACGCTGTGCACTTTCTGACGCAACTGCCCATTTTAGGCAAAATGCGTCAATGGACTGATTCAAGTGCGATAAACAAGCGTGGACTTCACTGCTGTTTCTGACGTCCGGAACCGGCCCAGAAAGGTCCTTGTGCGTTTGAAGCAGTCTATTTCGGTCGTATCCATGGTGTAATTGTTACGCCAGTTTCTAGCGGAGGATGCATTTAACGGCGCGGTCTATTTCGCCACTTGATTCAAAAGACGCCCCCTCCCCTTCGGCTCGAGTCGCCACGCCCATATGCGTGACGTGGTTCTTTCGTCTGGGTTGAAAAGCTGTTGCACTTCTCGATAGTACCATTGAAGTGAGTCATCTCTAGGAAGTGTGGCTAAAAAAAAGAAGGGGGGTAAAGGCGACAAAAAAATACCATCGAAGTGTTCCGTGAACGCCACTGGTCACGCGTAATCGGCAAGACTGTGGAAAATAGAAAGAAGGGTCGACAGGCTAAAAAACGACTGAAAGTGAGTCAATCTGCGTGGATCCTAACTTTTAAGTTCAAGTTCGCGCACCTTGCACCTCTTGAATAACAAACGGACAATTCGTTCCATTACTTGTCGTCGCCGTGATGTTGTAGGTGACTTCAAAGCCACGGCTACACCTTGAATGAACTTTTTTTGAAAAGTGACTCTCAGTCGAATTGGAGGATTCGTGTTTTCTTTTTGAACCACCCTGCTGGTTGTCGCCTTTCCTTTGAGCAAGGATTTGCTACCGTAAACTGCGCCCGAACAAGTCCCGTGATACCATCTTTTTTTCCTGGATCATGTACCAGGACTACTCCGGGAATTACGACACCTCGTCCCGCGGCAGCAGCACTTCACCGGCCCAACCCGAATCCTTCGCGAGCGGCAGCAGCACCATCGGAAGCCCAATCTCTACCTCAACCTACCAGGTAAAAGTCGACAAGCCCAACCTCGACGCTGCTGCGATGTGTTCTTTTGCTGTTTTAACGAGTGGCGCACATTGACTGAACCATTTTCGCACAATTTACGCGAATCCCGCTGCTTGTATTTTTTTCCGTTTACGCCCAGGGGTACGAGTTTAAAAATTGGTTGGCGTTGCCGCAAAGTGGTCAAGCCGGTCTCATTGCGTATGTTTAACTCAGTCTGCAAATGAACACTGTAATGTTACTCACCACGGGAGAAATGTAGTGTTCTGGGCGAACTTCCATCTAAGTACATCGAAACAACCTATGTTGCAATCTGGTGCTGTAGAAATCAATTGATTGGTTGAATTGAAGTGAATATTTGCGGCGTTTTATACCGCACATCGGTATAAAATGTTGCACCTCCGTGCGCGGATTTGGACAGCCGGGCAACGGTCATTTATAAGGTCATAAAAATTCGATTCGGCATATGGGTGCGATGCGTTTAAAAGCACCCTTATGTGCCTGCGTGGAGAATGGATCTACAACGCTTCTCCAATAGATTCATTTAAATGACAATGGATCTGAAATTATCGGAATGATGGTTTTTGAGTGAACAGCCGAATGGGTTTATCGTGGTCTCGGTGAGTGCCGAGCAATATTGCTGTCATAGGACTTTTAACATATATCCAAAAAATCATTATTTGTTTGGGGAAGCCTCACGCAAATAATTCAGCAAGAATTTTATCCTACCTCAAATGGGTCTTATATTTTTAAAATGTTCTTGCTGGGGGGGAAGGGGGGGTCGCGTTCCGTTGCGCAATCTGTGTCGTGTCAATGCTCGTATTTTAAAGGCGAGGTCCTACAAAAGTGTGGCGTGTTGCTTCCCGGTTTACTGGAACTGACCGCGTTTCGCACGCACTGAACGAATGAGTCACCAGATAAAAAGTTCCCCAAGACTGCCGGGATATCCGACGGAAGGTTGGGAATAACTGGAAGAAAAGGACGTGCGTAAATAACGAATACATGCATATTTACTGGAGCAGCCTCCCCCCCAGCCCAAGAAGTTGCTCCAAACACCTGCTCGTAATCATTTAGCTCCAACTTTCAGTGATAAAGACGACTGATAACAGGGCACTTTGGGCATTCCCACATGATTCACAGCGTGTCAGTCTCCCACAACACTCTCCATGGACTGAATCATTATTACCATGAGCGGTAATGCTGGAAAATGCGCATTGGTGCCCGTGCTTCCAACCCGCTACCCACACCCACCGCCCCTTACCATATGTTCTTTTGCTCCTTCCAGAAATATAGTATTGACATGCCCGGCTCCAACAGTGCCTTCATCCCCACCATTAATGCAATCACAACAAGTCAGGATCTTCAGTGGATGGTGCAGCCCACGGTCATCACCTCTATGTCCAACCCGTACTCCCGCTCTCACCCGTACAGCCATCACCTGAGCAACGGGCAAGGTCTGCTGGGTCACAATCCACTGGCCCGTCCCGGGGTTATCCGCTCCATCGGGGACGCCAGAGGGCGACGCAAAAGGGAAGAGCAGGTGAGTCAATGTCATTTTGGAAAAACTTGACTGTAGGCTGAAACAAAAATAGAATTGGGATGTATTACTTCTGGGAGTTATTTTAAAGCTCTGACGTAGGGCTGAAAATGTGGGTATTTTTCAAAAAATTTCCGGTAATTTACATGCATATTCAGGATGGACAATTTTGGAAACGACCCAAACCGACCCATTTAGAAGGTAGATTATTTTACAAAATTCAAATAAATAATTTCTTTTATCACAAGCAACATCGCTGTATAAATAGCTTTCACTGCCCACATGAATAAGCAAAGTAAAAAGCAAAGTAACAAACATAAAGAAGATTAAAAATGATCAAACAAGCTATATCACGTAACTAAAGAAATGTAATTGGGGTGGTTGTCAAATTGCATTTGACCAAAATCTGGTTTAATCTGGAATGTTAAAATATATTTAACTGACCTTTTTATAAAATCCATTTTTACCCAACCACCCATTGCTACTTTCCATACAACCCCTGTGATTAATAAAATGCATGACATTGGAATGAATATTATATTTAAATTGTTTGAATGCATGTTTTGGTTATATTAACAGTACTTTTTAAAATAATTTAATTTAAACACACATATTGAGGGAAAAGCAACAGATAAAAAAAATATTTGATAGTGTACTGATCCCGCAGTGTGTTAACAGTAAACAAATCCCCTTTTAATTCCAAATTAACAATCATATAGCTTGCATAAAGTAAAATAAACTTTATTAGTCTCACAATTCCCAATTCACAGGAGCAAAGTCATGAAAGGAAATTTAAATGGGAATACGTATCTCCAAATATCTCACACTCTGTCAATAATCATGACGAAAGAGGTATTGTACACTAAAAAAGTATATACATTTTCTTTCTATTGACTTAAAAATCCGTTTTCAGTGGATGAAAATAATTGACAATAAAAAATTAGGCTGTGCTGAAATAAAGTACGTATATCCCGGTTTTTCATCCTTTTCAATTTCCAGTCGCAAACTAAATACGTGGATCTTCATCTAGTGGTCGGAAGTGGAATTACGGTGCACTCAATTATTGCAAGAGTTGGATCAAAATAGCTATGGATTGCAGTGGGAGGGGGGATTGAAATAGCAGTGCCAATCTGGAACCTGCAGTGGAGATGCATTGATTGTATTCCTATTTATTCACATTAAAAGTTTAAACATGGGCAGAATTCAAATAAAATTTGAATTCTTTTTTAAATTATCTTTTATTAATCTTTGCATTCTGCCGTTGGGTTTTATATGTCATATTTGTGCGTTACCAACACACTTGCTTTTTACCCTCAGCTCACCCCAGAAGAAGAAGAGAAGAGGAGGGTGCGGCGCGAGAGAAACAAGTTGGCCGCCGCCAAATGCCGCAACCGCAGACGCGAGTTGACTGAGATGCTGCAAGGGGTGAGTGAGAACATCAAAAGTTCAGTAGCGAACATGTCATCATACAAATTGTCACCAGTGCCCAAAATTCAGACAATCGATCACTACCATGTAATTATTTTTTAACTAGCCCATCACATATTTTAATCATAAAATCAAACATTTAAATGGAACAAAATGGAATGAAACAAAGAATATAATGTATGCATTCATTCATGTGTTCATTATTTTGTATGAGAAATGGAGTAGTCCCCAACCTGAAATTTTCGAGGGGCAAGAGAAAACTTTAGTGGCAGTCACTGTAAATGGACTTGCAAAGTAAATATTTCTGCCGGTCATTTTCTCTGTTACTGATAAATGGCCTGAGGTGTTGAGCAGAGGCTTGTCAGCAACAGAAAATATTTAAAAACAGTCGTTAGGAAAAAAAGAAGTCCAATTTATTGGTTGTGCAGTGTGAGATGAAAATTTCAGTTGACCTGTCTCAAATTTGGGCTGTCACGGTCATACTCTCTCTTTGCTTTGACACCAGTTAAATAGAGCATTTTGTCCCACTCTTCAAATATGTTTGAATGACTTTGCGTATGGAATTGTTTTCAATTGCTCTCGTGCTTCCTTCTATTTTCCCCTCAGTGGAACTAAGACATCTGTGTTGCTTTTTCGTTCTTGCCTTTTCTTGTCATGATGTTGATGCTGAAGTTTAAGATTATGCAAATGATCTAGACAATGACAAAAGTTTTCCACAACCTCATAGTACAATCATATGATGAGTGAATATACCCCATACCTCGAGTCACAACCTGGCAATAATGGTTTCGCCCTTCCGCCTTGGTCACTGCATTAAAAACCGAATGCGGCACAGAAGCTTTGTCCTTGGCAGCCGCGAACGGACACATGGCATGATATCTTTGTGAGCCACGAACAAAATGAACCAATTAGCTCGGGTGTCCGGAACCTATGGCTCGCAAGCCATATATGGCTCTTTTGATGATTTCATCTGGCTTGCCGATAAAACTAATACAGTACATATTCTCGCGTTTTCCCTGTTCGGCGGAAAGCGCAATTTTGATTGGATGATACTGACCTATAGCCGTTGATGTCAAAACACATAAACGCCCTCTTTTAAATAAGCCTGACTAGTAAAAAATATGGAGGATTTACCTTTGTGGGGAGGTTCTGGTGTTGTGCCGTGATTCTACTTTGCAATGAAACAATACCATGAAGGAAACAGTTGAATATCAGTGGCTCTTTGACAAGCCCCATGCTAACGTTAGCATCAATATACTTCTGTGCAAGCTAATGGGTGGTGTGCAGGCTAACTAGCAGTAGTGTCGCCAATGGACCCGGCACGTTAACTTTCATTCCGATCGTTTGACTTGATGTTTTTACAAATCACGAGGAACGGAAAACTAGTCATATTAATGGTTAGTATTATCACAGTTATTTTATATAATATATAATTTTGTTGAAATCACGTGAGTATGTGTTGGCGTGCGTGCGCGTGTGTGGGCGTGTACGTGCGCGCGCGTGTGTCTCTGCGTGTGTGTGTGTGGCTCTCACTGAAAAACATTTCTAAATATTTTACTTTTGTGGCTCTCTGAGTCAAAAAGATTCCCGACCCCTGAATTCGCTAATTTTTCACTCAACTCCAGCTTGTTGAGACTTCCAAGACTCCCAGAAATGGAATTCGCCGGAGGCAGTTGTCTCTGCGAACGCAGGACACACGCAAATTCTGATCATCTCCCTAACTCGGAATGCTGTGAGGTGCTCACACGAAACAGCAACGCATCCCATTACTTCCACGACAGAAAGAAATGCTTTTCTTTCGTGTGGCCATTTTTTTAATTCCAAATAAGGGAATGTCAGTTCCGAGTCATACCATGTTCTCTGATCGCACACCTTCTCTTTGTTCGCCTCCTTGGAAAACGACTTCCTCATACCTTTGCCCATGAGTCAAAGTTCTCAGACAGCATGTCACCATTTCTTGTCTGTCTGTCTCACATGAATCGCGTATTATGATCCCTGACGCACGCGCATATGTCCACACGCACGCGCACACACGCACACACGCGCGCAAGTAGCACTCAAGTTGAAGGACATGACAATGTTTGTTTGCAATAATTAAAGCAACACTGTCCTCTTCTGGCGACTCGACTGCACTACACATGCAGCAGTACAAATAATTTTAGCTAGCTCAATAATAATAATAAATGTCATTTATAAGCGCCTTTCAAATCTTTACAGGTCACTTTACAGTCACAGGACAAGTTGTTTTTTTCTGTGCACGAGCAACGGCAGCCACACGCGCCAGAGTTCACTCAACCCAAAATAACTCAAATAGATGGAAAGGTAGCTAGCCAGCTAATGGATAGCCAGATAGCTTATCGATAGCCAGATAGCTAGCTAGATAGCCAGATCGATAGCTATAAAATAAATTAAATTAAATACAGGCTACCTAAAAGGGAAGTTTATGGCATACAGTACATTAGTAGGTAGTTTGTGCATATTCAGAAAGTAACAAAAAGTATTCCAAACAATTCCTGGAATACAGTTTTGATAGTGCTATAATCGGTTATTTTCCATTCTTTCATGTTTTCTGTCTTATCAGGAGACTGAGAAACTGGAGGAGGAGAAAGCCGACCTGCAGAAAGAAATTGAAAGCCTAAAGAAGGAAAAGGACAAGCTGGAGTTCATGCTGGTGGCCCACAATCCCGTGTGCAAGTTGCCCACAGAGGATCGCCGCCCGACCCCGGCGCACCATCAGAACCATCATAACCATCAGCATCATCAGAACCATCAACACCAGCAGTGCGCCCCCCTGTCCTTGGCCATGCGCCCCAACATGGCGGCCCGGGCCCACGCGAACCACGTGGTGGTGAAGCAAGAGCCGGACGACGCCGAGGAAGTGGCGGGCAAACCACAGCATTCCGTCATCAAGCCCATCTGCCTTAGCGGGATGTACTGTACAGATGGCGACAGCCTCAACACGCCGGTGGTGGCGGCATCCACCCCGGCCGCCGCACTCAACGCCCCCAACCTCATCTTCACTTACCCGAGCATGCTTGAGCCCGACAGCCCCTCGCCCTCCTCCGAGTCGTGCTCCAAAGCCCACCGCCGCAGCAGCAGCAGCGGCGATCAGTCGTCGGACTCCCTCAACTCACCCACCCTATTGGCCCTGTGAGAGGGTCAGCAAACCAAAACATTGTGGCGCACGGTGAGCGTCGGGATCAAAAGAACCCCAAGTGGCATTTGTACGGTCCAGGCCACACACCCTGATCATGTGAACCGTGCCCCCCCTTTTGGCAGGGAGACCCCACAAGGGCTACGCTGTGTGTTTTTTTTCTCGTCCTGCTTCAATCTGCTCAGTCAGATTTGTGCAACACGTGTGCAGCCATCCGTGACGCGTTAACATTTTGACATTTCAACTTTTAGAGTGTCTACTTGTTTACTCTTTCCTGCCTTCAAATTTGGCCTTTGGGAGTTCAGAAGATATAAAAAAGGAGTTCCTAAAATATACATATCGAAATAAATATATTTTTATGAAGAAAAAGAATTAAAAGCCATGACCAGTTGCACTCTGCCAAGACGAATCAACAGATCATGAAAAGAGGTGACATCCCGAGACAATGGGAAAACAGTTGTCTTTTCATTTGTGTCCCTTTCTCACCCCTACATCAAGCACCTCGATTAATCTCTTTAACTGTATTTTATGTGCTGATAAAGTGTTTTTGAAACATTGTCTTCTCCCTCATCTGCCTGTAGAAAAGCATTGTGGTTTTCAGTGTTTCATACTGATGGCGCCTTTGTCCAGTTGCTCTTCTAATTTGCCAGTGTGGCTTTACTATGTTCGTATTGGTATGCTTCACCTCAGTGGTATTGTACTTTTTATATACAGTATATATATATATATATATATATATATATAAAGTATATTATATATATATATATATATATATATATATATATATATATATATATATATATATATATACACAGTAAAGTAGCATTATATCGATATCGGTTATATCGATATTTTTTCCAACTTCCGAGAACATCGATATAACGAGACTTTCTCTCTCTCTCTCTCTCTCTCTCTCTCTCTCTCTCTCTCTCTCTCTCTCTCTCTCTCTCTCTCTCTCTCTCTCTCTCTCTATATATATGTGTGTGTGTGTGTGTGTGTGTGTGTGTGTGTGTGTGTGTGTGTGCGCGCATGTCATGAAAGAATTCAGGCTGTATGATGGTCCGACCAAAAGGGAGAAAAACAAATAGGGCAGTTGTGCAACATCAGGAATTTATTTTTCAAACATTACCAACGTGATGTACAAGTTCTGTCACTGGCTCACATTGTGGGGGTAAAAATAAAAGGTCTAACCTTTGTCAATACTGCTATGTAAGGCAGGTCAGGTTTACCCAAGACCAAAAAGGGTGGTATGACAGTTTGAATCCTTTTCTTTGTTTGCCTTTTGGTTTAAAAAAGGAGGGATTGTTGCTTCATTCTGTAAAAAAAAAAAGCCACTGTGGTCTAACCAGACTGTCATCAGCTGCCAATGATGTCAACCCTGTTTATGCTGTCTTTGTCAAGCCATCTTTTTTAAAGTGAAAAAAAACTACAGGCCTGAATGGCTTAAAACAATAAAACAGAGTGTTTTGCAATACAAAATGAAAGGTAATAAAACAACTAGCACGAGATGAAACATGAACACACGTCATAGTCGAGATGTCAAACTACCCTTCAAACATTTCTATATATTTTTAGGAGTTTATAATTAAATGATCATGCGCTGGATGCAGACATGTTCACATATCAATATAATATGCTAATATAAAGGCAGAAATATTGTTTCTGTCTTTTGGCAATACTTGCGTTTTATGCCGATGCAAAAGCTGGACTCTGCTCCCCCATCCCGACAAACACACACACAGACACACACACACATATACACAAACACACAATACTCAAAAAGTACCAATAACCAAAACGAGTCTGTTTGTGTGAGATTGTCTGCAGCTCTTATACCCAAAAAGGAAAGCCATTGACGTAAATCTACTGTACATGTCACCTACTGTCACTGTGTATTGTTTGATTTCAGCCATAATTTTCCAAATGCATATGTTAAAAATCCTAAAAAGGAAAAAAACAGCAATCTGTAAATAGCCGTGTTTGTTAATTTAAATAAATCGTAATAAAATCAATTTCCAACTTCTTTTTTTTTTTTTTGCATTCGCTTATTTTATGCAGCAGTACAGTAATATAGATGCTACATGTACTGCCAATATAAGTGTTCAAGTACAATATGAGATTAACAGAAGATATGGGGGGCTATTATATAGCTATTCCTTGCAAATTGATGACTGATTAGCAAAAAGAAAAGCAACCTTGGGTGGCCCGTTGGGCCAGTGTTTCGCACGTTACTTCAATTCCAGCTCGGGCCCCCCTGTGTGTCATATTCTCCCAAGGCCTTCTTGAATTTTCTGTGGGTACAGTATTCCGGTTTCTTCCATTATTCCCAAAACATGCTTTGCGAGCTGGTTCAACACCAAAAAATGTCCCGATTTGTGAGTGTCATCATGAATGATTGTTCGATTGGCCTGCGATTGGCTGGCAAGAGGTTCAGATAGGGTAAGGGTCCAGAAACCCCCTGCGAACCTTGTGAGGAAAATGCAACTCTGAAAATGGATGGATGGAAAGCAACCATGTTGAGGTCCCTAGAGTGGTCAAAGTGTAGGACTGCAACATGGTTGTTCAACCTTGCTTTTCAGTACTTAAAATGCTCTTGGAGGCTTTGTCATTCGTTTTTTGTCAATCTACATGTATGTCTCAGATTTTTGCGCTATCTAATGATAATTGAATAAATTACGCTACAATCAATAGATTTCATATCTATTGCCAGTATACGGTTGTAAAGCGAGACACATAATTTTCTGTCTACTCTGAGAGATTTTTCAGTTAACTGATTTTTTACACGAACATATTTGAACAGACATGAACACTTAATCGTTCCTCGGCAGAAACGATTTTACACGTTTACAAAAAGTTTTTTTTCAGTCGTGGACGAGTATACTCGTACCGAACCTGGAGAATTCTCCAAGCTTATTCTCCATTGGAGAATTGAATAGCCTAGAGTTGGCAGTTCTTGGCATTCTTTCACACGAAATCATGGAATAACGATGGATGAACACCCAGCAGAGTGTATTTGAAATCGTCAGTCTTTTTATTAAATGATTATTGACTATGGACTGGTAGAGACTCATCGTTTTGCTGAACAAACTGGGCAGGGTTTACAAACTGTTTTCAGAGCCATCATCAACAATAGCATATAGAAACTAAATAAAAAAATACAGTAGTCTGAAAAGCGAACATTTAAAAAAAAAAAGGTGAATGGGTTAAAACCCCTTGTTTTCATTTTGCTAACATGGGTATTTTAAGGCCCGCAAGTTCCAGGAATCGACCATTTTTATAACACGTGACACAAAATTACACTAAACGGTTTGTGTGTCCCCTTTTTTGCTTCATGTTTGTGACAGATGAGCACAAAATCATAGACTGTGATTTGAGGGTCATCAGAAAGTGTTCTTTTCACCAGTGGTGGGCCGTCAGGGCCAGCAAGGCCTTCTCTGCTGGCCTAACATAATCAGACATCATTATCATAATTATAATAAAAGTCAATTTCATTAAAAAAGTATTTTTTCTAAAAACATATATAATTATTCTACATACTGTTTTCTTGATGTTATATTATATCCATTTGGTTATGCTCCTTTCAGTGTTGTAGTTTTAGGTCAGAGTTTTTAATCCAAACAGAATTCAGCTAGTTTGTGTCGCCAGGCTGTATGAAATCTGACCGACGGCTTCAGAATCAACAGTGAGGGCGTCTATGCGCTGCACACGAACGGGCACATGTAGTTGATATAGTTGCGATAGCCAATCAGATCACGAGTTGGCACAGTAAGGCCAGCTAGAGGGCCTCGCGTTGAGTCCTGTGATTGGATACTCACTTTACATCAGCCCTCAGCCCGGAAACCCGGAAACTTTAGCAGAAAAACCAAGTATATCTACTCGCTTTTTTAACCCACAATGGCTGAAGGAGAGGACAACTCGCTGTCGCATGTAGGTAAGCCTATTCTCAAGAACAAATGAAAAAGATGTGTTTACTTTTATTTTCAGCAAATAGTTCGTTTTGTGAACGTCTTGTTGTTTTTCTTATATTAAACTGACATTTTGTAATTTAGAGTAAAATCTTGTTAAAGATTTCATATTCTTGGTGGACTTCATAAATCTTTGTGGACAAATGATTTTAAATTTCCTTTTATTTTTAAGTGTTTGCAGTATCACGTATAGTGACAAGTTCTAATTGCTGATGCAGATTTATTGATGTGTAATTGCTCCGGAAAATAGCCTGTGTTGTAGACGATTAAGGTGATGCCACGCCCAGTACTGCATGCGTGTGCTTTTGTAAATGATATCTCCAGCCGTTGTGTCATACATTATGGTATTACGAGAGATATTTGTTCAAGTCGGACTAAGCAGGACTTCACTGAAGGCCTAGGTGTGTAATGCACGGACCGCCACTGCTTTTCACATGCTTGCTCCAACTTTCCAGTGGGCAGTGGAAGGAATTTACATCTTTAGCTCTCTCCGACGGCACTATGGAAATTTTTGGGCCAGTCTTCATCAGCAAACACATCAAGAGGTACTCAAGTCCTGCACAATCTAATTTAATCCAGGGTTTGCAGTTGCATGTTTTAGATGTATGTCTACGATAAAATGTATTTCTAATATTTCATCACCGCTCCTATAGTCGTTAAAAACAACCCCAAGATGTCGTGTTCAGTATGGCAAATTTAATGTCAATGCATATTTTTTGGACAGCAAACGGCAACTCTCAAAATATTGACAATGAGACATTAATATAACGTCTAGAATATCCTGGCTTGGATATTACTTTAAAATCTATTGTGTGTTAATTTGACAAGTGGACAGTGCCTTTACTTCCCTCCTTCTTTCATTCTTATAATCGAACATCAATAGGAAGGAAACCTCAAAGGAAAAAAGAAATTCTCACAGCATATCGTTTCGTCATGGTCGTAGAAAGTCCCTCTTTCCCCCAGTCTTACTCAGTAGTTGTATGTCAGTAATGATGATGTCATGGCTCACAGCCTTACACATGTCGTAAATCGTCAGTGCTGCTATGGAGACCGCAGTCAAAGCCTCCATCTCGACACCTGTCCTGCCAGTGGTGCTGCATGTTGCAGAGATGACCACAGCGCTGCGCGGCTCGTCCAGGTCCAGGGTGACTGAGGTGCAGTCTAAAGGGAGCGGGTGACAGAGCGGAATGAGGGCTGATGTCTGTTTGGAGCCCATGATGCCGGCCAACTGGGCCACCGCCATGGCGTTGCCTTTAGCCAGCTGGTTTTTCTGCAACAGCCCAAAGGCAAGAGGGCCCAAAAGGACGATGGCGCGGGCCTTGGCTGCACGACGTGTTGGGGTTTTACAACCAACATCCACCATGCTTGCTCGGCCTAGGGCATCTGTGTGTGTCAGGTGGGCTTCTGGGGTCCCATCCACATGAGGGCAACCTGGCTCACTCACAAACTGCGAGTTGTGGGGGTCTTGGCTGGAAGTGTTGTTGTGATATTGTCTTACGCTGTGTTGTGTACAGATGACTTTGACCTTCATGAGTAAATGTCCAGGTTGGGGTCTAATACGATCATTAGTTTGGGGTTTGGAATCCACAATGTTGGCGTGATAATGGGAGGCCGTTTGACTGTCCTTGAAGTCATGCAAATGTTGTTCTACGTTGATAAAGGGTGCTCTCTGTTTTTTTACATTGAGATGGGAGCTGTCACTCACTTCATTTGTTGAGCAGCGGTCATTGCCTGCCTGTGCTGAAGAAGTGCGGTGACTAAGGCACATAAGGTTTGCACTATTAAGGACTTGTTTTTCCTCCGGCTGGCACATATGATATATTTTTGAAATATGCGGGGTGACAATGTGGAAAAAGTTGAGCATGTCTTTGGAAGAATGCATTTGGGTCGCACTTCCTGGAACATAAGGCACAACAGAATATCATTCAAGGATATCATTAAATAAAAAGCAGTTACTGGGTTCGACATTAACTGTGGCCAAAGTCGACTTACTATGTGACTGCATTGTGTCGGGCAAGCCCAAGATCACTGATACTGGCCCGGTACAAATTACATATACAAATCCGCCAAAATCAACAAATCTTGCTTTAAAATGTTTGTAATTTAAAGGACAACCGATGTCACTTTTTTGTTTCTTAACTGACATCAGAAAAAACGTTTTATAGCATCTAAAATACCCAAAACACACAGCATGATATTTTTATTGAAATGCAAAACACCAATAAAAATGACATAGTGTCCAAAATCGGCAAAAAATTGAGCTGCGAATTGGGCATTTTCAGAAAGTCCCGCCCCCAGTTCGTGACATCACGCCAAGACGTCTTGCATTGCTGAAAAATCAAAACAATGGCTTTAGATTCGGAGAATATGCTTTCTTGTTACACATCGAGTTATGAATATGATTCAAATAGTTCTGAAGAGGAAAGCATACGTTTTCAATCGATTAAAGAATTTATTCCGTGTCATTTTGAGGCAAAAGGGCGGGGGGAATGTCACACCCAAAAATGGCGACCAGCTCCCGTGAGGAATGAATCAGCCCGTTTCCACAGGCTGATAGATTCCTTCCATGGACCTTGGACGCCCTCTACTG
Organism: Hippocampus bargibanti; assembly: GCF_051943395.1. Lineage (NCBI taxonomy): Eukaryota > Metazoa > Chordata > Actinopteri > Syngnathiformes > Syngnathidae > Hippocampus > Hippocampus bargibanti. Next base: position 19,492,511 of record NC_142742.1, on the reverse strand, counting down.
GCGGCTTTTGGGTGCAACACAAGGTTTTCAGACAAACAGTACAGCAAAATACATTGACGTGAGGGAAGGACTGCTACAATGTGTCTTTTTGTCGGTCAAGGGGGGGTCCTAAAGTGACGTCACGTACGGACTCGTCACCAACTCAAAAACAAGACTTCCTGAATAGTCAGTGCGAGTCTTAAAACGTAAAATATAGCTATATGCGGTGGAATCTTTGTAAAATACGCTCAGTAGAAGTCATTTGAAGCCATTTTACAAATTATGGGCACAACTTGTCCAGAGACGTCGGTTGTCCTTTAAATATTTGGTGTTTAATACGGAAAAATTGATCAGACATCGTTGATCTTTTCACCGCACAGCGTACCTTTTGTGGCATGTCAGGTTAAATCCTTCCTAAGGGAAGGGCTTGAACAAGACACTAAAAGGCCGCGGAATGTTGATACTGCAACAAAAACCTCTTCCATGTGCAACAAATGACTACACATTTGAAATATTTTATCAATACCAACATAATGCAGAATCTTTCGGCTTTTCCCCTCAGGGGTCGCCACAGCGAATCAGTGTCCTCCATCTTCAGAGGTTTGATTGGCATGTTTGCTGTGGCTAAGCTTTTACGTCAGATGCCCTTCCTGACACAACCCTCTGTATTTATCCAGGCTTGGGACCGACACAATAAGACACTAACTTGTGTCCCCTTGTGGCTACAGAACAAGTAACTCTATGAACTTAATAAAAATAAGATGAGATGATCAGTAAAAGTGTTATTGAACAATTACAGTGATGCCTCAGTTTACGACCACTTTAGCTAATGAACATTTCACCTTGCATGCACCATGCATTTCATTTATAAGCGCCTTTTAAATTCACAAGAATAGAATGTTGGCTTGAGAACTAGTTTTTGGGAAACACACAGAGCGCCACAATGGCTGGCAGACTAGTTTTTGGCGGAAGAACACCAAATCACAGGGCCGAACAGCACCACCGTGGCAGCCGGACTACTTTTCCACACACCCTTTCTCTGACTGCAGACGTGGTTTGCTATCGAGTGGATACTTTTACTTTTTTGGGACCGAAAAAGACCCCACCACAGGCAAGTGTTCAACCAAAGAGGACACAAAACAACGTTATGGTCGAGCAGAAGGAGATCATCGGAAAACACGAACGAGGTGTGCGTTTGTGTGACTTAGCGTCCCAGTACCAGTATGCTAAGTCGACCATTGCTACGTGTGGCTAAGGGTGTTTCTGTGTTGTCTAAGCAACAATCTCAGGCAATAGAAGAGGTTGAAAAACGTTTGTTGATTTGGATTGACGAAAAGCAGCCAGCAGGGGACAGTGTGTGAGGTGATTATCACAGAGAAAACAAAGTAACTTCACTCGGATATCAAGAGACAACTACATCAACGACCATCACAAAGGTAAATAAAATGACATTATACAGTACAGTTTATTTCTTTCATTACAATACAATAGCACATTCATTATACATAAAATAAGGTATATTTTGTCTAGTTTTAAGGCTTATTTAGTAGAAAATTATGTTTTATGGGGGCCTGGAAACAGATTATTCTCATTTTAATGGTTTCCTATGGTAAATTAATATTTGGAAGACACACTTTTCACCTGACACACACTTTCTGGGAAGCAATTAAGTTCGTAAGCTGAGGTATTACTATATTGTTATTTTGTGTTATTTAACAATTGTTGAATTTGCGATGGTGTGCAACTTTACTGATTCATAATATAGCATAAATAGAGTAATAAAAAAGAAAGTTAACGATTGTCTTAGGTGTAAGACACAAAAAAAACAGATGGCACTTTTAAAAACAGATTACAAGGGGTTTGGCGTTTACTTTACTACTTTAGAATAGTCAAGATGATAAAGGTAAATATGAAATAATAATTTGAAACACATTAGATTATATCATGAAAATACCGGAAAGGTGCTGCGCTGCCACAGGCATGGCCACCAGAACATGACATACACTGGCTCCAAAGAGCCACCACCCACAACGGCTTAGTGTGGGGACCCTTGGCCAAGCAAGATTTTGTGGGCATTACTGCTTGCCTTGGACTCGAGCAGATTCGATCCAAAATTGGAACCAGGAATTCACAAAGAATAAACAGAAATGTGAAAAAGTGACTGACAGGTCTCAATTCAAAAGTATGTTTCATTATTGTGGTCACAATTGCAGTGGTCTGACACTGCATACACATCATTCTGAGAATATTTTGGTACCAAGAGTGACAAAATATGAGAAAACATCTCAGTTGAGTTTATTATGTTTGCAAAAGCAGAATATTTGACGCAGCTCTTGTAGTGAATCTTATTAGATTGTTGAGTTGTAACTAATGTTATGACTGGTGAGTCTTTGATTCAAATGGCCAGTAGGTGGGAAGGTGTGACCCAATTTGTTTTTTCACAAGAGATTTGTGTGAGAGTTTGTACGTACAGCAGCAGTATCACCCACCGATGAGGATCATAGGTCTGTTCTTCATTTGGGAAATACTAAACATGCCTGAAAAGCCATCATTCAGTTTATGAACATGGCGACAAGAGCAGAAAAAGAAAAGCAAAGGTCTTCCAACACACAATCTTACCTGCGTGTTGTTTCTTCTTCCTCCCCACAGCGGCGCCAATTATTTGCAGCAATTCTTCATCTGATGCTCCAGAGCGCAACACATCTCTGAGGGACACTTCAGAGTTACCGAACAAACACACCTGAGGCAACAAGGAAGGCAGGCGTATTTTCTTGCATGGAGGAAACATTAAAGAAAAAACATGCACATGCTTTTTTACCTTGAGGTTGCCATCTGCGGTGATGCGTAAGCGGTTACACGAGCCACAGAAATGGTCAGACATAGAGGTGATGAAGCCAAGTTGTCCTTTAAAGCCCGGTACTTTGAATGTCTGTTGAAACGCACGCTGAAGTTAAATGTAAAGCATCAACGTAATACATTTGTTGACACTTCTTTAAAAACTATTAAGAATATATGTATTCATTCATTTTCCGAACCGCTTTATCCTCACTATGGTCGAGGGATGAGCCGAAGCCTATCCCAGCTGTCTTCGGGTAGTCGGCAGAGGACACCCTGAACCAGTTGCCAGAAAATCACAGGGCACACGGAAACAAATAACCACCCGTGGTCACAGTCACACCTCGGGACAATTTAGAGTGGTCAATCAGCCTGCCACGCATGTTTTTGGAATGTGGGAGGAAACCAGGGGACAACTAAATATGTCGAAATTGTGACTTATAAACCTTTGCTGTGTCTGAGTGTCCAGTCTGAATCGTTTCCAAGTCGGGCCACTTTTGCCTGATATGATCCAACATTTCCTGATAGCTCACCATCTTCTTAAAGTTCCATTTGTTGCCTGCCAACAAAAGACATACATGAGTTCTTGTCGGCATGGCAGACTACTCGAAGTCCTTGGTCATTTGATTTTCAAGAAAAATGAAATAAGACAAGGTCAATTGATCATTAATTTTTTTAACATATACAGTATAGTTTCACTTTGTTTGAGTGTTGCAAAATGCCAAACATTGGGCGATCCAATTTAGCCATCTACTAACCATCAAATGGCATGTACTCAATGAAGCGCACTTCCAGGGGCTTCTTCTCCGTAAGTTCAACAAAATCAAGCAGTTCGTCTTCGTTGAAGCCTCGCATGACCACACAGTTGACCTAGAAGAATAGAGAGCAGTTAAAACACCCATCCTAAGTGTCCACCTGTCTCATAAATTATGGAAAATTCCATTAATTGTGAAATAAACTTTGCGTCCCATATTGAACCAACACCAGATGTGGTTTAGTACTCCATATTTTCCCAATTGTCCAACGCGTCTGTCACACACAAACTGAACACTGAATTTATGAAATGCATCAACGTGCTATTGGCGGGAGTTACACAGTACGTCCCGCAGACCCTCTGCCTGTACGTGGCTGCCTGTCACGATAGTTGCTAAGTCACGCATTCACTGCACACTAAACACCATCCCTGATCTAGCACCAAAGACCTCATGAAGAAGAGGATTGCACTTTTCACAAACAATCGATGAGAAGGTTTCTTCAGCCGTCATCTGTACAATTTTGAAGGTTTCGGACGTTTCGCCTCCTATCCAAGAGGCTTTGTCAGCGAACTAAAGTCTGACTGGTCGTATCGGCCCTATTTATATATCCCTAATGTCCAGGCATGTCGGCGCCGGACACAGCTATGATAGGTCCCTACTCTCAGGTTGGGGGGGGAGCAGAGGACCCCTCCTTGTGGCCCCACTGATTGTTCCTACATTCCTGACTAACGACTGGCCTATTTCCCCCACTCCCACCGGTATCACCTCATCAGCATTACGAATGTTGCCTAACCTGTTTTGCTTAAGCAGGCTATTGTATGAACGATCCAAATTGAACCTCACCCCACTAGACCGGTTTAAAGAAGGATTTTGTTGTTTTATAAGAATCGCTTCTTTTGCCGCTCTTTCAAACTATCTATGTTCTTTCGCTAAGATTTTAACCTCATTGTCGTCAAATGAGTGGTTGCTAGCTTTTAGGTGCAAATGTACTGCCGATTGAGGCCCACTTGTATTATCCCTGCGGTGTTGATAGTCTTTTTTTTTAGAATTTGTTGAGTCTCCCCAATGTACTGCTCTTTACAATTTTCATTCTTACAATGTATGGAATAAACTACATTACTTTGTTTTTCATTTGGTAGCCTATCTTTTGGATGCACTAATTTTTGCCTTAACGTGTTTATCGGTTTGAAATAAGTTGGTATTTTATGTTGCCAAAGGACTCTGTAATTTTTCAGAAACTCATGCAATGTAAGGTACTGCTACTCCTCTCCTTTTTGTATCTTGAGAATTATTGGTTTCATTCCCTATTCTTTCTTTCTGACATTTGTTAAATGACCACTGAGGGTACCCACAGTTAGTGAGTGCTCTCCTGATATGTTTTGACTCCTTTTCTCTACCTTCAATGCTAGTTGGTATTAGTTTAGCCCTGTACTGGAGGGTTCTGATAACTCCTAGTTTGTGTTGTAACGGGTGGTTAGAGTCAAAAAGTAAGTATTGGTCAGTGTGCGTAGCCTTCCTAAAGACTTCTGTTTTTAGCGCTCTGTCCTCTTTTATAATTACTTTACAATCCAAGAAGGCGAGTTGGTTCTCTTTAATGTCCTCACGAGTAAATTTAATGTTGATGTCTACAGAGTTGAGGTGATCTGTGAAGGATTGAATTTCTTGTTTTTTAATTATGACAAAAGTATCGTCCACATATCTAAACCAGTATCTAGGTTTTGTCCCTGGGAAGGATGTGAGGGCCTGTTTCTCCATCTCTTCCATGTAAAGATTAGCCACTATGGGTGAAACTGGTGAGCCCATAGCACAACCATGAATTTGTTAGGCAACGTTCGTAATGCTGATGAGGTGATACCGGTGGGAGTGGGGGAAATAGGCCAGTCGTTAGTCAGGAATGTAGGAACAATCAGGGGGGCCACAGGGAGGGGTCCTCTGCTCCCCCCAACCTGAGAGTAGGGACCTATCATAGCTGTGTCCGGCGCCGACATGCCTGGACATTAGGGATATATAAATAGGGCCGATACGACCAGTCAGACTTTAGTTCGCTGACGAAGCCTCTTGGATAGGAGCCGAAACGTCCGAAACCTTCAAAATTGTACAGATGACGGCTGAAGAAACCTTCTCATCGATGGACCACTCCTGTACGACTGAGAGCTTACACAGACGTTTTCACAAACAAGTGTTTGATTTTATTACAGTTGTCTTTTTAATGATAAAAGGGGCCTCAGACAGGCTTTGTTCCAGCTGTTACAAGACTTTACTGCAGGGGTCTCAAACTCAATTTACCCGGGAGCCGCTGGAGGCAGAGTCTGGGCGAGGCTGGGCCCAATCAGGATTTCCACAAGAGAAGAACAGATAAAACATTCCAATGTTCTCAAAATCTTTATTTTCAAAGCACAAAATAATAATTACATGAATAAATGGAAAAATGAATAAAAAATAAATTAACCAGTAATAAATAAATAAAATAATTATAATGATCATAAGGCAGATACAGACGACTGAAAAAAATACTACTTTCAATCTATGATGTTATTAAACATCAGATTATTAAAAAGGCGTATAAATGGCAGAAAGATCCGGATAGCTTACACAGTTCTTTTTCTCATCGTATCGGGTAACGACAGTTATCCGAATTTCTCAAGTAAACGCACTTACTGTTAAGTTTCAGTTTCACTCGCGACGTGCCTGTAATAAGTCAGAACAAACACACAGCAGCTCTTTGAGCGCGATCGGCCAGAATGGACATGGCTACTGACACGGCACAGGCCGGATCATAAATCACAGCGCCTTCTTCATTTCTGACTATAGGAGCTGAGAGGAGTCGGCGACTTCACGGCTTCTCCTCCAACCAGTTGACTGGAGGAATGAATGAATGGGTGAGCGAAGCACTGGACAGCCTGACCGATGTGCCACCCTTCAGAGCCTTTTAACCCACGGTGGTTTGTTCACCTCCACACACAAGTTTCATTCATATCAATAATGCGGGCTGCACTAACATTAATCTTTCATATCAAGTGGGCCGCAAAATATTCTTTCGAGGGCCGCAGTTGGCCCGCGGGTTTGAGCCCCCTGCTTTACTGTATCTGCACGGAGTCAGTATGCTCAAGTTCAACAGAGTTCAGTCTATTCAGCCTTGAACATGCAACACACACACGTTGACGAGTGCTTCATTTTTTCCTTCCTCTTAAAATAAAGGTGTAACATTAACAGAACCCCACAGGTGAGAGGCTTCATTGAATTTACAGCACATACATTTACAAACACTTGAAGAACATAATGTCATGGCTCTCTTGAGTTTCCAGTTATTTCTACAACTCTGATGTTTCTCTGATAGGGTGATTGGAACAGATACTTCTTTGGTTCTTTTATGATTTTGTAATTGTTTGTAAGTATAAAGTGCATGGCACTGTTATGTCACTGCCACGATCAGGAAGAAAACGCAAGCTATCACCTGCTGCTGAGAGAAAATTGGTCAGGAGGCTGAAGATTCAACCGAGAATCACCAAAAAGCAGTTCAGCCTTAGAATTAGAAGCTGCTGCAACACGTGTCCACAATGAAGCGTACTTTGTATCTCCATGGACTGAGAGGCTGCTGTGCAAGAAGGAAGCCCGTGCTCCAAAAGCGGCGCTTTAAGGACAACCGACACCATTTTTTTGTTTCCTAACTGACGTTTTATAGGATTCTAAAATACCCAAAACACACAGGCTGATATTTTTAGTCAAATGCAAAACACCAATAAAAATTAGTTAAAGTGTCCCAAAACTACTTCAAAATGACCTCGGAGATGCAGAGTTTCAGAAGGTCCCGCCCCCTTGTTCGTGATGTCACGCCAGGACGTTTTGCCTTTCTCTAGAATCAAAACAATGGCTTCAGATTCGGAGAAGATGCTTTCTTGTTACTCATCCAGTTATGAATATGATTCAAATAGTTCTGAAGAGGAAAGCATAAATGTTTGCAATCGTTTAAAGAAGTCCTTCCGTCTCATTTTGAGGCGTCTGCACTCCAATGTAGCGCCCAGAAAATGCACAAGATGGCGCCCAAGCTCCGTTGGAAATGGGCTGATTTGTCTGCTGAGAAATTGTGTCAACTAGTATGAAATAGTAGTCTTGGTGCAACACACAACAATTCACTATCGCTTTATTTATGTTTTTTTCCACTAATTTCACAACAACACGGATCAACAAGTTTTCAGACCAAACAAAGTACCCAAAATACATTGTGTGACGTTTTCTCGGTCAGGGGCGTTCCAGATGTGATGTCACGTCAGGCATTATCATCATCAACTCGAAAACAAGACTTCCTGAATATTCAGTGCGAGCCTTAAAACGTAAAATATAGCTATATGTGGTGGAATCTTTGTAAAATACGCTCAGTAAAAGTCATTTGAAGTGATTTTACAAATTATGGACACAACTTGTCCGGAGGGGTCGGTTGTCCCTTAAGGCTTGACTGACGTTTGCTGCTGATCACATGGACAAAGATAAGACCTTCTGGAGGAAAGTTGTGTGGTCAGACGAAACAAAAATCGAGCTGTTTGGCCACAATGCCCAGCAATATGTTTGGAGGAAAACCGGTGAGGCCTTTAACCCCAAGTACACCTTGCCTCGCGTCAAGCAAGGTTGTGGTAGTATTATTCTGTGGGGCTCTTTTGCTGCCAATGGAACAGGTGCTTTACAGAGAGTAAATAGGATAATGAAGAAGAAGGATTACCTTCAAATTCTTCAAGATAACCTAAAGCCATCAGCCCGAAGATTGGGTCATGGGCGCAGTTGGGTGTTCCAACAGGACAATAACCCCAAACACATATCAAAAGTGGTAATGGAATGGCTAAATCAGGATATAATTAGGGTCTTCAAATGGCTTTCCCAAGGTCCTGACTTAAATGTTGAAAAAACAAGTCCAAGTCAGAAAGCCATCAAATTTAACTGATGTGTATGCACCAATTGTGTCAAGAGGAATGGTTAAAGATTCAACCAGAAGCTTGTGGATGGCTACCAAAACCGCCCAATTGAAGTGAAAATGGCCAAGAGACACTTTACCAAATATTATCGCTGTTGTATGTATATTTTTGACCCAGCAGATTTTATCACTTTTTTTCTGTTCGCCCATAGTAAAGTCATAAAAGAAAACATTTAAATATCAAAAATATCTTCTATTTTTACTTTTTTTGTTTTCTCTTTCTTTCTGTCCGTCCCATCCTCTCACACTTAAGCTGTCTTTTTTTTAAAGATGAAAAAAGACGAATAGATACCTTTACGGGGTTGTAGCCCATTCCAATGGCTTTATCAATTCCCTCCATGACCTTGTGGAAACCTGCAAAAGAATGTGAAAATTTAACTCTGTGAAAAATCTATCATCTGGTCTTCTTATTTTCCTTTCGGGTTTTCCCTCCAGGGGTCGCCACAGCAAATCAGCGTCCTCCATCTAACCCGGTTTTGTGCATCGTCTTCTCTCACAAAAATCTATCATCTGGTAAGACGTTTATTCTTATTTAAGCTTCTCTGAGTCTCAGTGAGCTCATAACTCAGTCTGATATATTTTGAGTGGTTGTAAAAAAAGTATCAGAATGGATCAGGCAGTTGCATTTTCCACAAGAGAGAACTTTTGCTCTTCCTTATTTCACCCTCACTCCATCTGTGCATTCCATTTGTCATTTGCCATTTGCCACCTTGACGTGAGACTGATACTCATCAGCCAGACACTGCTTTTAGTATCGATTGGAATTTAACTGTCAGCTAGGCTAGCCCGCGCCAAAATTTACAAGATGTAGATGGGAGTCACAGTCTTTTATGCCTCACCATTTTTATGTTTGATCTGAAAGCTCAAGCAAAATGTCATACCTTTTCGCCTGACAATGAACTCAAACTTGGCAGGTACCAGTGAGTCCAAACTGATGTTGATCAGGTCGAGGCCCGCATCTCTGAGTAGAGGCAACAGTTTAGTCAGGTTCATGCCATTTGTTGTCACTGCAATGGTCTTCAGACCCTCCAATTTTCTCAATTCAGCTGCGGAAACAAGATAAGCAAATACTTATGGAGAAGGCAAGGGAACACTCTGACGAAGGCGGAAGTAGACGCCGAAACATATCAGATATTTGAACACCGACAAAAGACTGTCTGTAAGATAAGAATCTGTTTTAAATTAGATATCAGGTTTACAGGATGAACTTAATACAACTAAAACTAAGGCAAGGGAAATTGAGAGTTTTGAAAGGCGCTTATAAATGAAATGTATTATTATTATTGCTTCATTATTTAAACAATCTACTCACAGCATTGAAAATGTCACCTTCCATCTTACATAAATGTGGCATTTTTTTAACCAAACTATAAAGACTGTGACTAAAAATAGAATGCAAAAAAAAACATATTCTTGTATAACTTGTCAGTGACAACAAATCGCATGAACCTGGCTAAACTATATTATTTGGATTTAATTGATGTAAGGTTCTACACGGCAAGATAAATTCAGGACTTTTTCAGACATGTAATTCAATTTGATATGACATTTAAAATCAACTTAACAATGTTCCTGTCATCACATCTTGTCCACAGTTGTAGTACATAAAGGATGTGCTCCTCTTAAGAGTTCCAACTAAAATCACAACATTATTTGTTGGTTCCACTATTACTATTGCCACAAGAATCATCAATCCATGTGCTAATATACTTATTATCATTATTTTAATATGTTAAAGAATATGTGACTAAATAGGACTGGGCATCAATTGAGAAATCAGACTTTATCTCAGTTTTTTACGTTAATACTTACAGACATCTGTCTTGAAGCTAGTTGGGCTGATTTAATTGCTTCTGCAATCTTGATGTGTTTATGGTTTTATAAATCAATATCGGACTATCACAGGGAAAATCAGTTCAACGTGATTCGTCAATTTATTGAAACCCACTCCTATCACTAAAATCAGGTAACTTTAGTTTGTTTGTTATTTTTGGTTGTCTTTTGGACAAAGTGGTTGTGCCAGCAAGGGTTTTGTATTTATTTGCTTGAAAAAAGTCTATAAAATATTTTGTCAATATGAAGCTGATTTTTTTTTGTTTCCTTTTTTCCCTGAATGAAGCGTACTTTGTATCTCCATGGACTGAGAGGCTGCTGTGCAAGAAGGAAGCCCGTGCTCCAAAAGTGGCGCTTTAAGGACAACCGACACCATTTTTTTGTTTCCTAACTGACGTTTTATAGGATTCTAAAATACCCAAAACACACAGGCTGATATTTTTAGTCAAATGCAAAACACCAATAAAAATTAGTTAAAGTGTCCCAAAACTACTTCAAAATGACCTCGGAGATGCAGAGTTTCAGAAGGTCCCGCCCCCTTGTTCGTGATGTCACGCCAGGACGTTTTGCCTTTCTCTAGAATAAAAACAATGGCTTCAGATTCGGAGAAGATGCTTTCTTGTTACTCATCCAGTTATGAATATGATTCAAATAGTTCTGAAGAGGAAAGCATAAATGTTTGCAATCGTTTAAAGAAGTCCTTCCGTCTCATTTTGAGGCGTCTGCACTCCAATGTAGCGCCCAGAAAATGCACAAGATGGCGCCCAAGCTCCGTTGGAAATGGGCTGATTTGTCTGCTGAGAAATTGTGTCAACTAGTATGAAATAGTAGTCTTGGTGCAACACACAACAATTCACTATCGCTTTATTTATGTTTTTTTTTCCACTAATTTCACAACAACACGGATCAACAAGTTTTCAGACCAAACAAAGTACCCAAAATACATTGTGTGACGCTTTCTCGGTCAGGGGCGTTCCAGATGTGATGTCACGTCAGGCATTATCATCATCAACTCGAAAACAAGACTTCCTGAATATTCAGTGCGAGCCTTAAAACGTAAAATAATAGCTATATGTGGTGGAATCTTTGTAAAACACGCTCAGTAGAAGTCATTTGAAGTGATTTTACAAATTATGGACACAACTTGTCCGGAGGGGTCGGTTGTCCCTTAAGGCTTGACTGACGTTTGCTGCTGATCACATGGACAAAGATAAGACCTTCTGGAGGAAAGTTGTGTGGTCAGACGAAACAAAAATCGAGCTGTTTGGCCACAATGCCCAGCAATATGTTCGGAGGAAAACCGGTGAGGCCTTTAACCCCAAGTACACCTTGCCTCGCGTCAAGCAAGGTTGTGGTAGTATTATTCTGTGGGGCTCTTTTGCTGCTAATGGAACAGGTGCTTTACAGAGAGTAAATAGGATAATGAAGAAGAAGGATTACCTTCAAATTCGTCAAGATAACCTAAAGCCATCAGCCCGAAGATTGGGTCATGGGCGCAGTTGGGTGTTCCAACAGGACAATAACCCCAAACACATATCAAAAGTGGTAATGGAATGGCTAAATCAGGATATAATTAGGGTCTTCAAATGGCTTTCCCAAGGTCCTGACTTAAATGTTGAAAAAACAAGTCCAAGTCAGAAAGCCATCAAATTTAACTGATGTGTATGCACCAATTGTGTCAAGAGGAATGGTTAAAGATTCAACCAGAAGCTTGTGGATGGCTACCAAAACCGCCCAATTGAAGTGAAAATGGCCAAGAGACACTTTACCAAATATTATCGCTGTTGTATGTATATTTTTGACCCAGCAGATTTTATCACTTTTTTTCTGTTCGCCCATAGTAAAGTCATAAAAGAAAACATTTAAATATCAAAAATATCTTCTATTTTTACTTTTTTTGTTTTCTCTTTCTTTCTGTCCGTCCCATCCTCTCACACTTAAGCTGTCTTTTTTTTTAAAGATGAAAAAAGACGAATAGATACCTTTACGGGGTTGTAGCCCATTCCAATGGCTTTATCAATTCCCTCCATGACCTTGTGGAAACCTGCAAAAGAATGTGAAAATTTAACTCTGTGAAAAATCTATCATCTGGTCTTCTTATTTTCCTTTCGGTTTTTCCCTCCAGGGGTCGCCACAGCAAATCAGCGTCCTCCATCTAACCCGGTTTTGTGCATCGTCTTCTCTCACAAAAATCTATCATCTGGTAAGACGTTTATTCTTATTTAAGCTTCTCTGAGTCTCAGTGAGCTCATAACTCAGTCTGATATATTTTGAGTGGTTGTAAAAAAAGTATCAGAATGGATCAGGCAGTTGCATTTTCCACAAGAGAGAACTTTTGCTCTTCCTTATTTCACCCTCACTCCATCTGTGCATTCCATTTGTCATTTGCCATTTGCCACCTTGACGTGAGACTGATACTCATCAGCCAGACACTGCTTTTAGTATCGATTGGAATTTAACTGTCAGCTAGGCTAGCCCGCGCCAAAATTTACAAGATGTAGATGGGAGTCACAGTCTTTTATGCCTCACCATTTTTATGTTTGATCTGAAAGCTCAAGCAAAATGTCATACCTTTTCGCCTGACAATGAACTCAAACTTGGCAGGTACCAGTGAGTCCAAACTGATGTTGATCAGGTCGAGGCCCGCATCTCTGAGTAGAGGCAACAGTTTAGTCAGGTTCATGCCATTTGTTGTCACTGCAATGGTCTTCAGACCCTCCAATTTTCTCAATTCAGCTGCGGAAACAAGATAAGCAAATACTTATGGAGAAGGCAAGGGAACACTCTGACGAAGGCGGAAGTAGACGCCGAAACATATCAGATATTTGAACACCGACAAAAGACTGTCTGTAAGATAAGAATCTGTTTTAAATTAGATATCAGGTTTACAGGATGAACTTAATACAACTAAAACTAAGGCAAGGGAAATTGAGAGTTTTGAAAGGCGCTTATAAATGAAATGTATTATTATTATTGCTTCATTATTTAAACAATCTACTCACAGCATTGAAAATGTCACCTTCCATCTTACATAAATGTGGCATTTTTTTAACCAAACTATAAAGACTGTGACTAAAAATAGAATGCAAAAAAAACATATTCTTATATAACTTGTCAGTGACAACAAATCGCATGAACCTGGCTAAACTATATTATTTGGATTTAATTGATGTAAGGTTCTACACGGCAAGATAAATTCAGGACTTTTTCAGACATGTAATTCAATTTGATATGACATTTAAAATCAACTTAACAATGTTCCTGTCATCACATGTTGTCCACAGTTGTAGTACATAAAGGATGTGCTCCTCTTAAGAGTTCCAACTAAAATCACAACATTATTTGTTGGTTCCACTATTACTATTGCCACAAGAATCATCAATCCATGTGCTAATATACTTATTATCATTATTTTAATATGTTAAAGAATATGTGACTAAATAGGACTGGGCATCAATTGAGAAATCAGACTTTATCTCAGTTTTTTACGTTAATACTTACAGACATCTCTCTTGAAGCTAGTTGGGCTGATTTAATTGCTTCTGCAATCTTGATGTGTTTATGGTTTTATAAATCAATATCGGACTATCACAGGGAAAATCAGTTCAATGTGATTCGTCAATTTATTGAAACCCACTCCTATCACTAAAATCAGGTAACTTTAGTTTGTTTGTTATTTTTGGTTGTCTTTTGGACAAAGTGGTTGTGCCAGCAAGGGTTTTGTATTTATTTGCTTGAAAAAAGTCTATAAAATATTTTGTCAATATGAAGCTGATTTTTTTTTGTTTCCTTTTTTCCCTGGCAATACATTCCCTTGATTGAACTAAAAATGAAATAAAACAACTCTTCAGCAGAATTATTTTTTTACCTTTAATGTTTCACTCAGCTGGCTAATTTATGGTTCAAAACATGAGTGTGATCCTTGTGGTTTCCACTAACTCTTGTAACTAAATTGGTCTGTCATACATTTGACAAGGTAGACAAGACTAATCAATTCTGCTTCCAGCATATTTGTTCATGGTACGAATCATTTGGTCTGTGAAGTCACATCGGAATTGGCCCGCAACAGCATCAATTTGTCAATGTGTTACCAATGATATCCACCACATCAGGTCTGATGAGTGGTTCTCCTCCAGTGAGACGAATCTTGTCCACGCCTTCTTTGACAAAGAGGCGGGCGAGGGTCAGGACTTCTGTCGTGGAGAGAAGCTGACCTCGTGGTGTAAGCTTCACGCCCTCCTCCGGCATACAGTACTGACCTGAAAATTACCAGAATAAACAGAAACAAGACTTAGAGTTGACTTTTGAAAGCTTGCAAGTATTCCTGTTGTAAGGCAAGGAGGGCAATGCCGGTCTTTGAGGATCGCTGTCCCACCGTTTTCAACGTCTCCAACTGTTGGAGGAGCAAGACAGATAAAACAGGCAGGACACCGGCGAGGGCCAGACTTAGCCAAAGTGATCCCCTTAGCGCTTTAACAACAGTTGAAGCTGTAATAAAGCGCTAAACATGGACAACTATCCTACACAGGAAATCAGTGGTGGGCCATGCATGTCACTCCTGGGCCTTCAGTAGTGCTACGTCTGAATCACTCCACAGCTGTGAGTGTGGTGTGATTTACTACACGTCCACTAGAGGATGTTGTTGTCAAGTATAGGAAATAACTTGACTTGAAGAAACTTAAAGGACAACCAACACCACTTTTTTGTTTCCTAATTGACATCAGAAAAACGTTTTATAGCATCTAAAATACCCAAAACACGCAGGATGATATTTTTAGTCAAATGCAAAACACCAATAAAAATGGCTTAGTGTCTAAAAACTACTGCACATTGAACCCGAAAGTGGCCAGTTTCAGAATGTCCTGTCCCCTTGTTTGTGGCGTCACGCCAAGACGTCTTGCCTTGCTCGAGAATCAAAACAATGGCTTCAGATTCGGAGAATATGCTTTCTTGTTACTCATCCAGTTATGAATATGATTCAAATAGTTCTGAAGAGGAAAGCATACATGTTTGCAATGGATTATATAATTTATTCCATGTCATTTTGAGGCATCTGGACAGAAATGTAGCACCAGAAGATGGCGCCTGATCTCCGTGGAAATGGGCTGATTTGTCTGCTGGTAATTTGTGTCAGCGAATATCAAATAGTAGTCTTGGTGCAACACACAACGATTCACCATCGCGTTATTTATGTGTCAACACCAAAACAGATCAACACGAAGTTTTCAGACCAAACAAAGCACCGCAAAATGCATTGTGTGTCCTTCGTCGGTCAGGGGCGTTCCTTCCGTGACGTGACGTCAGGAATCGTCACCAACTCAAAAACAAGACTTCCTGAATATTCAGCACGAGTCTTAAAACATAAAATATAGCTATATGCGGTGGAATCTTTGTAAAATACGCTCAGTAGAAGTCATTTGAAGCGATTTTACAAATTATGGACACAACTTGTCCGAAGGTGTCGGTTGTCCTTTAAGAAATACAGCTATTAAACTGTTTGAATTTTTACGATGAACGCGTGGATTCATGATAACCTCGTAAAATTGCAATATAATTGACTATTTTTGCCAGCTTCTGAGCTGTCCAACCTTTCTATTCTTCTTTACAATGCGGCATTCATCTTTTACTCAAATCCTGAGAAGTCTCCCAGCTCCTGCCACAGCATGATGCCACCACCGTGCTTCACTCAAAGGATGGATGGATTCCGCCAAATGTATCTGGCATTCACGCCAGAGTTACATTTTTCACACCTCAGACCAGGAAATGTTGTCTATTTTGAGCTGAGATTTCTTAGTGTACCTCTTATCCAAATTCCGTGTGGGCTGCTTCATGCGTTTCTATTAAGCAGTGGCTTCTTTAAGGATACTCTACAATAGAAGCCTGATAGATTAATAGATGCAGGATGGTTGTTCTCTATGCACAGAAAAAGGCTGGCGCTGGAACTTAGACAGTGATCTCCTTGACTTAGGTGCTTTTTTTCAGGAACAGTCAGGAAGTGGGTGGCCAGTTCTAGCTGAATTTATTCTATACACTTGATTGGATCTGGATGGATGGCTTGAGATAATAGCTTCTCAGAAATCTTGCAGTCACCTCCTTTCACTTTACGCATGGTTTGTCCTCTTACATGCATTGTCCAGTGTGGGGCAGTTAACAGGGGGGTGTGCCTTTCAAAATTATGTCCTGAATTTACAGCAGCTAGACTCAAGCAGCTACGTGGCAAAGGCTGAGAATACTCATGACCATGGGATTTTTTTTTCTCTCGTAAATTTAATTTTCAAATACTGCAAAGACAAACAGCGGCTCTGTCGGCGTCCGACCTCGCTGTGTAAAGTTTGTGTAATGTTTTCTGGGTACTTCACCTTCCTCCAACATTCCAAAATCGAGGTTAATGCAACAGTCTAAATTGTTTGAGTGCGAGTGTGAGCGTGGGTGGTTGGTCGCCTCTGTATGCCCAGCGATTGGCTGATAACAGGTTCAGGATGCCATCTGCTATTGTCCAGACTCCAGCACCCCACACGACACTTATGAGGTTAAAGCAGATCGGAAAAATGAATGAATGAATGAATGAATGAATGAAATGTTTATGATAATACATTTCATTTATAAGCGCCTTTCAAAACCCTCAAGGACACTTTTGTCACAGGCTTTTTTAATGCAGGTGAGCAGCGGCAGCCACACGCGCCAGCGTTCACTCAGCCCGGAAGTAACAAAGTAAAATTCTAGAGATATAAAATGAGATGATTTGGGTTGTTCGGAGCTTATGTTTGACAATTTGAAGATACGTATTTTCAGGTTAAGTGTGAGTAGACTGTT
Source organism: Hippocampus bargibanti (assembly GCF_051943395.1). Classification (NCBI taxonomy): domain Eukaryota; kingdom Metazoa; phylum Chordata; class Actinopteri; order Syngnathiformes; family Syngnathidae; genus Hippocampus; species Hippocampus bargibanti. The sequence goes on along the minus strand of NC_142742.1, from coordinate 19,475,333 downwards.
TTGGATATGGTTTAGTTTGGGACATTAGGGTTTAGTGTTTTTGTTGTAGTGTAGTGTTGGTTAGTTTTGTCAAGTCCTCCCTGATTTCCAGTTCTCCAAGGTGCAACACAACAGAATCAAATGATCAGGATCGTAATTGAGAGCTGGCTGATGAGCTGATCATATGATTTAGGTGTATTAAACCTTGAATAATGCAAAACAGGAAGGACAATTGGACATCGAGGGCCCAAGTATTTATTAGATATGGAATTTATCTGTTGAGGCTAATCTTTAAATTGTTACGATATTATTGTCATTTTAACAAGAAGGTCTTTCTGGGCGCACTCGATGCATTGTCTATGAACAGGAACAAGTTGTGTGTCTGTGTTTTTTTTTTATCAGCTAACTCAGATTTTCATGTTACGTTATAAGACAAGCAACACAAACAAGACCTGGCAGACACTGTCTGTGATTAGAAACGATGCTTCTGTTAATTGGTAATAGGAAATTGATGGTAACAAATCCACTCATATCATAACCATTAGGTAACTATCTGGAACCGAAGATTGTTGATGCGGCAACGTATAATAATATTAATATTTATTTAATATGAAATCTGATTATTATGTGGAACAGGTTAGCATTTTCAGCACCTATTGACAAATGTACCGGTTTTTACTTGAGTTGGCAGCACACAGTGTTCTAATTTATCACACTTTTACTTGGCTAATCGTGGTCTGCTTCATGCTAATGCTTAATCATCAATAATGATTTTACATGAATATGAGAATTTATCTCAAGTGTGCCTTATGTGAATAAGTAAATAAAATACAGTAGTTTGCATTAGGCTTATTGTGAAAAACAATGTTTGCGTCATTTTTAAACCCTTTGACTATGACTGCGTAGTGCTGACTAGAATGGGGTGTTTTGAGAATAGATTATTATTTACTGATTTCTTCCCCCAAAAAATATCAAATTTGATGGAAAGGAGGATTAATTTTCCTGATTAAAAATATATCAATAAAATCACATAAATTGAGTTTATTTGTTAAAAATGGATCATCCTGGCCGGATGATCCCTTTAACAGATATGGCAGGTAGACTTACAGCGCAGGTTGCATTTCTCAGTCAGGGAGATGCGCAAGTAAGTGTGCCTCCGGGAAAAGTTGTCCGTCAAGAACGATGAAAAGGGAATGTTGTCCTCCTTAAGCTTCTCCTGGTGAAAAGTCAGATGACGAGGTCAGTCCTAGTAACTAATAGTGATAAAGGAATTTATACTTTTCTATGGTTAAACCACCCTTAAGACGATTCTTTATCAACGGTCATATGCATAATTTGTGTCTCTGCACGGGCTTATGAATGTAACAAACACTGTTTTGTAATGAATCGCATAGTATTTCAATGACTTTTGCCTTAATTCATATCTACCGAAAAAAATCAGAAAACACTGGTGGTGCTTTGTGAAAGTGAAATAGTCCATTGCATTTATGACAGTTGGCTGAGCTAAAAAATGGGTAATCATTTAGATTTGGCAAACATGCTTGCCAATGGAGTCACATTGCAGTCTCGTGGAATGATTATTATGACCATGCCAGTAGTTTTGCTGCTCTGCTTTCTGTGTGAAGCTGCACAAAAGACTTAGCGTTTGTGATGGTTATACAGTACTACATCACAGGACTTTAGCCTGACTGTGACAACAATTACTCTTTTGTTCTCTAATCCAATCACCGTAAGACATTATGATCTACATGCAAACTCTCAGCCCGTCACCTGAAATAAAACAGAAAGACACTTCCAACACAACTAATTCTACTTTGAATTGTATCATAATATGAAGGACGGCTGGTTTATCAACACCACGTTAACTTCAGTGGCTGTAATTGCTGAGACAATGATTTTTTTTTAACTCAAAAGGGCAATGCTTGTTCGAGACAAGTAAAGTACATGAATAAAACCTTGTTTGGCAACAAAATATGCTCCTACTTCAAGAAAGACTTGACATAATCATGGAACAGAAAATCATTAAAGGCAGTAATGACATCCGAGAGTACAGCCTCATCTCTCAAAGGCAAAATTCCAGTTGTTGCTATGATACACGATGATATAAAACTCATCAGCATCTCGGACATTTATAATTAGTTATTTCAGAACAGTGGCGATAACTCAGCATTCACACACTTGCCATCTCAAAAGGAATTGAAGTTTGTCATCATAATTGGGTGGACATTTATGTTGATAAATGAGTAATGTCAAATTAAAATTAGGGTAAAACAAAAAATGTATAACCAAAATTATCACATATGCTGATGGATTTCAGAAGTTATGTAATTATATACTAGTGTTATTCTTGCGTATTATATTTTCCCACGTGTCTCAAACGTTCCCGGTCCATTCACATTCCAAAAATCATATCATTATTTATGAGAAATAATATCATTACCTGTCTTTTCACAGTTTTCGCAGATGTGTTAAAGTCGGTAGAAGTTGAAATTGAATCCCCAAATTCAAATCGGTTATTGTGAGTCGCACTCGAGAAAGATCGAGCTCCACTCATGCACTGAACCAAAAGTTTTCCGACATGTCGCACGCTCCTGTGTGTGTCGAGTAAGCAAAAGCTCAGGTTAATAGCCATTGAGTTATTTTTCTGCTGTACTCATATGTTCACAAAACTCGATAGATAACGTTTCGGCGAGATAAACATGTCAGTGAGTGAACCGAGACGGAAAAGCAAAGGTCATGTTTTGGGGGAGCCAATCAAGCCACGTGACGTCAGGTCCCATTGCATGCCGGGAGGTGTCGTTCACAATGGAGTCACCCTTCACAACACGTTGCAGCACCGCATTTGAAATAAAGTATACAGTACTTTACTGTATCTGTTTGACTTCAGGACGAGTTGCCACAAAAAAATAACCTATTGTAGCAGTTGAGGAAGGAGAACACACGATTGACTGGAGTACGTCTTTATTCCAACTGCTAACAAGTGGATCTGACTTGAACATGGAAAAATGCAGTAAAATATCTTATCCTAACCACGTCCCTTGCTGTACACCTGCTGGGTGAGATACATGGTCTGAGTGCCCGCCCTATTATAGTTTAGCATCCAAAAGATATATTCATATTCGACTGTTTTTATCTGTCGGTGAATCCACAGGTGCATACTTGTCAACCGGCCGTAATTTGCCATATTCTGTACGATTTTTGCACATTTTTAGATGTGTACGGCATACAAGAAAGTTTGTACAGGAAACGCAAAAAAATGTTTAATATAATTTTGAGACATTTTCGATTCCGTTTTCGTCATTAAATATTAACAGTAATGTTAATTGTAACAAAATGTCGCTACTCGTAAAAAGCGAAGTCGGCCACCGAGAATACAAGTCCGTGCGAAAAATCTCGAGAACAAACATAATTTCCGAGAAGACTATTTCCGGTCGAGTGGGATTTTATTTTGAAATCGGTTAAATTAAACAAATCACTAGGACCGTTTTGATGCTGCTTCAGAGCTGGCTGATGAACTGATCACCTGATTCAGGTGTATTGCAGCCGGGTCAGATGGAAAACAGGCAGGGCAGTGGCCCTCCAGGCCTGGAGCTGGACATGTCTGCTCTACAACAAAGAACACACAGTGAGACCTCAGCTTACGAACTTATTTGTTTCCCAGGCAGAGTGTGTAAAGCGAAAAGTGTGTATCTTAATTTTTTTTTCCCCCATAGGAAACCATTAAAATGGGAATAATTCATCCCCGGGTTTCCATAAAATATACTTTTCAACTAAATAAGCCTTAAACCTACACACAACATACCTTATTCGATGTATAATAAATGTGCTATTGTATTGTAATGAAATGAAATGAAATACACTGCATTGTATCATAAAGTCACTTTATTTACATTTGTGATGGTCATTGATGGCTTGATGGAATGGTGTTGGAGGTCGAAGGTCAAAGGGAATTGCTGTTTGGAAAGAGGCAAATTACATGAGGACTGTAATTAAAGAAATAAACTGTGCTGTAAAATAAAGTTTTATTTACCTTTTTGATGGTTGTTGATGGCTTATGGAAGGAGAGTCACCTTCCATAAGGACTGCTGGTAATTTAACCTCTGGTGTGGCTTCTCGTTTTTCTTTGGAGACTCCTAATCATTTCTGCTGATTAAAAACCTCTTAATTGACACTTGTTGCTTTCTGACTTGTAAGGTCTTACGAAGCTGAGGCATCACATTATTGTTCATCATGTTGATGATTGTCATAGCCACAGTCTTTTCTGGATGGAACTGTTCGGTGAAAGCCTGCACATCATTCTACTTTGCCAACATTGCCTTTATGAGCTCACTTGATGCTGCAGCCATCTCCTCCTCAGATGTTCTCGAACCATCCGTTACTGGCTTTAAAATCCCCAAAAAGCGCCGAACTTCCAGGTTGGCGCATGGCGGTATCGGCATGAATTAGCCGTGCTTTCTCGCATAAAATACCTTTACTCACGCTGTCGCCGGATAGCTGCTTTTCGTTAATCCATATTAACAGAAGTTTTTCAACTTCTTCGATTGCCCGAGACCGTCGCTTTGAGAGCACAGAAACACCTTTTGCAACAGACGCACCTTTGATGGCTTTTCTGTTCCGGAGAATGGTAGCAATGGTTGACTTAGCATAGCCGTGCTCGGCCACTAAATCACACAAACGCACACCTCGTTCATGTTTTTCAATTATCTCCTTCTTCTCAGCGACAGTGATTTTTTGTGTCTTCTTGGGCTGAAGACGAGCCTGTGGTGGGTTTTTTTCCATCCCATCATAGTAAAATTATCAGCAAAAAGCTCCAAGTAGGCGATTGACGTGTGCATTCAATGAGAAGGTGTGTGGAAAGTAGCGCCGGCCGGAGCGCTGTTCGGTCGTGTGCTTCCACCGAAGATCACTCCGCCAGATCCGAAGGTCGTGTGCTTGATGGACCAGCCGTGGTGTGTGTGTATTATGAAAATAGTGCTTATTATAAGGTTTAAATTTCAGGTTCGTAAGATGAAAAGTTCGTAAGATAAGGTGTTCGTAAGTTGTGGTCTCACTGTACTTGATTATTGCTAGAAATATGTTGTAACTTGTTAAAAGTATTGATGTTTACATGTGGAATTTTGTTCATAAAATTGTGCAATGAATCATTACATACGTATGTTTTTTTTCTCAGTAAGGAAAAATTGAGCCATTCGTAAGGTCACAGAGTACCGCAGGTGATAGTTATGCAGGTGAGCTATTTAAACAACCTCTGAACCATCTGGTTTGTTTCTCAAAGTGAATTGGGCATACAGTATAGCAAATGGGTATGAATCCCAACAAGGCAAGATTGTGTTGGATCTATAAGTATGCTTGGTCAAGGGGCCTTAAATGATAACTAGAAGTGCGATTACCATGTCACCCAAGGGATAGGCTCCAGCATACCCCATGGTCAATGGTATAGAAAATGGATGGTTGTGGGGGATTCTGGTTTGATGTATAAACAGCCAGTTCCGAATTGGCTACTACATTGCACACTCAATAAAATGGGGAGTGTAAAAGACTAATCGAGGAGACAACGATTGTATCCACTAGATGACAGTATATCGTTTTGTTTTCGGCATTTAATACCTGACGGTGTCAATTGGTGCTGTGTTACACTTGCAAAAAAATACTACTTTATAAGATTGAGATTGACTATACCCAACAAAGTTTCTAGTGTTGATTGACAAAAATCATCAGCGAGTGAAACGAGATTTAATCAAGGAGCGAATTGACAGCAGGTTGTTTCTTTCTTTGTGCCTTTCTTTTTCAACAATTGGGTAATAATCTGTAAATTTCTGAAATGAATCTGATAGGCCCTACTTGATTATGACCTTTGTTTTGAGCACAATGACGCACAATTATCTTGATGACACCTTATTAGAGAATTGAAACGGTTAATTTGCTTGAACCTTTTAAATGGATGCTGGTTCCCTTTCTCAGTATAGGATGGGTGATTAATTATTCAGGAGTGAAAGCAAATCTGCACTGCTGTATATGGGACCAAATGACCCACTGTAAATTTGATGTGTGGAAACAACGGTGGAAACATGGTTTTTACTTATTGTATTTTATTGACACCAAAATGCACTTGTGTGCCAAATTTAGAGCAAATGAGATAAACTGATTGAGTACGAAAGGCAGATACCTCATTTTACAGTATTTAGTAATTCGGCTGTACATGGGATGTACTGAATAAACAGGCGGATTAAAAGACTACTTGTTCATGTACAAATTATATGTATTACGAATAAGAGAAATACAATAGCATGGGAATCGATGAGAAGGTTTCTTCAGCCGTCATCTGTACAAAAGTGAAGGTTTCAGACGTTTCGCCTCCTATCCAAGAGGCGTTCGCTGACGAAGCCTCTTGGATAGGAGGCGAAACGTCCGAAACCTTCACTTTTGTACAGATGACGGCTGAAGAAACCTTCTCATAGATGGACCACTCCTGTACGACTGAGAGCTTACACAGACGAATAGCATGGGAAACGTAAATAGACATGAATAGACAAGAAACAGGACAAACTTGATACAATACTGTCGAGGTGTGGGTAAATAATATTCAGTCGGTTTAGAGCAAGCAAGTTTATTGAACAGCAAGCTCGAGCGGTCGTCATTTAACATCCGGTCAGGTGCTTTCAATGTAAATGCATCACAGGTATTACCACATCTCCCTTTCTAGAATCGTGAACAGATTGTAGCAAATACTATCGTAATGATACAAACGTCAAGTCTTCAGAAAACTTTACACGAGATAGAAAAATTCACTCCAACTGTTTCACAGGAAAATAACAATAAACATTGGCATATTTATGGAGGCAAATATTGTAAACAGCAGATGAAAAGGGATCAGATGGTGTCTATTCTGCAGACTAGTTTAAGCTTAATGCTTGCTGGTCTGCTTAACATGGCTACATATAAGTCATTGACAACATAACAACATAAATCTCTTCCTGTATTACTCGCTCTCCCTTGCACAATGACTCACTGTATTTACCTAAAACAGATAGGGGCTTGGGACCTGGGCCAAATAGTGGTCTGTTGGGTTTGACTAACTGAGAATCGCCCTCTGTAATAGCATGGAAAATATGGGCTGGAATAACTGTGACACCCGCTCCTGTGTCAATCCTAAACCTAACTTTGAGGTTTCTTACGGTCAAATCAACAAACCATGGGTCGAAGCCTGCATCTACTGAGCCTAGAAATAATGGGGTGTCTTCATTGCAGTCTGTCTCTACATCATGTACTGTTTTGGTAGATTAACAAACTTTGCTGTAATTTCCCCGCTTTCCACATGTGTGACATGTGACATCTCTCAATGGGCATTGTGCTTTGGCATGACCGGGTGACTTTCCACATCTGTAGGATGTCTGTGGCTTTGCTGATGAGTGCTTTGGGTGTTGAGGGGTCTTGGGTGCGAATGTTTTTGGTTTTCTTTTTGTTACTGCATCAATGTCCATCATAACTCCTCCTCTAGGGTCGTTTTGTTGCATTTTGATCACTTCTGACTGTCTTGCCATGTTGATTGCTTTTTCCAGCGTCAAATCCGCGTCTAACTGCATCCTCTCAGATAAACCGGTGTCTCTCATGCCCACCACGATGCGGTCTCTTATTAACTCGTCGCAGAGTGCGCCATACTTGCAGTTTTCCGCCAGGGCATACAGCGCAGTAATGAAAACGTCTACAGCCTCGCCTGGTTGCTGCACTCTCTGATTGAATTTAGCTCTCGCGTATATATCGTTCTTTTTTGGCACAAAGTACTTTTCGAACGTGTTCTTTACCGAGGTGTACTGCTGTCTCTGTGCGTCGGTTAAATCTTGTCCACGCAAGATGTCATCCGCTTCATCCCCCATGCAGTAAATCAGTGTGTTCACTTGGTTAGCTTCTGTGCTAAGATGAAGGTTACTTGCTAATCTGAATCTCTCGAACCTGCGTATCCACCGTTCCCAATCGTGAGGCTTCGAAAGGTCGAATGCTTCTGGTGGTTGTATGGAAAACGGAGCGCTCGTAGGCACGTTGGCATTCGTCGGTAGCTGTGGAGGTGGTTGTTGTTGTTGAGGCCCTGCTGCGGCTACGTCGTTGCCGTCTTCGGACATCGTGTCTCTTGACATTTATTTCTTTTCAACCTCAGAACCAAAAGTTGCTCTTTATGCTGTCTTTACCACTGCTCAACTTCTTACACCACGTAGTGGCGTGAGTAAATAATATTCAGTCGGTTTCGAGTAAGCAGCAGTTTATTGAACACATAGCTCTAGCAGACGTCATTTAACATCCGGTCAGGTGCTTTCAATGTAAAATAACACAGCTAACACCACAAATAGTTCCGTAAATGAAAATATCATGAAAATTGAAACAACCGGCATCCAGCAAAAATATATTTTGTGTTTTGTGTGTTATTCCTGTTAAATCAGAAAGAGCCGTAAGGGGGCAGAGCAACGGCCTTTCTTTGTCAGCAGAGTTTCTTTGAGAGCAGAGTTCATATGATGCTACAAAAAATACGTCCATACAAGTGCAAATAAATATTTTTTTTTATGACATAGAGAAGCTTTTCGGCCTCTTTGCCACATAATACTGTATATCATAGTGACTAGAGCTAGACTGTTTTACCGCTGTGACCTCCCCTATAGGACGAAGTTCTGCAGCGTAAGCTTCCACAGACCAGTAAACACTGTGGATACTACCCCTTAAAAGGCAACCGACGTCACTTTTTTGTTTTTTAACTAACATCAGAAAAACGTTTTATAGCATCTAAAATACCCAAAACACGCAGTATGATATTTTTTATTCAAATGCAAAACACCAATAAAAATGACTTAAAGTGTCCAAAATCTGCAAAAAATTGAGCCCGCCCCCAGTTCGTGATGTCACGCCAATACGTCTTGCATTGTTGGAGAATAAAAACAATGGCTTCGGATAATATGCTTTCTTGTTACACATGTAACGGAGTTGTGCACTTAGATTATTAAATTATGAAGGAAGTGACGCAACGGCGCACAGTGTGGCACTATGTCCCGCCCATAGTTTCCAGAACAATCTGGAGGAGATTCATGATGAATCACAATTTTCTGATGGTCTCGATTAACGCGCATTTTCATGACAACATCTTATTTTGTTTCCCCTTTTGTACTGTCTAGTGTTATCTAATTAGTTCCCTCATTCATTTCGAGTCTAGATTACTTTTTGTGTCATTATTTAATTCACGTTTTGTCGAGTGGAACTTTGAAGCACATGTGCTTCATAGTGCTTTTCTGTTGCGCAGTTAATCACAAGACGAAACCCATGCGACTTCACCCATCCCTTCTGCCATACTGTGTTGCAGAAATTAAAGAAATAAAAAGACACATCCATGCGTCTGGTCTCATTAAGACGGCAGCATCGTGGAGATGAAGACAGTCACTGTTGTGACACCCGTCACACACATCCAGTTATGAATATGATTCAAATAGTTCTGAAGAGGAAAGCATACATGTTTGCCATCAATTAAAGAAGTCCTTCCGTGTCATTTTGAGGCATCTGGACTGCAATGTTACGTCCCACAAAAGAGGCAGAAAAATGGCGACCAGCTCCTGTGAGGAATGAATCAGCCCGTTTCCACAGGCTGATACATTCCTTGCATGGACTCCCTCTGCTGGTGGCTTTTGGATATAACACAAGGGTTTAAAAAACAGTACAGCAAAATACATTGATGTGATGGAAAGACGCTACAATGCGTCTTTTTTACTGTCAGGAGGCGGTCCTTTTCTGACGTCACGTGAGGACTCGTCACCAACTCAAAAACAAGACTTCCTGAATGTTCAGCGCAAGTCTTAAAACGTAAAATATAGCTATATGCGGTGGAATCTTATTAAAATACGTCCAGTAGAAGTCATTTGAAGCCATTTTACAAATTATGGACACAACTTGTCCGTAGACAAGTTTCCAGCAGACAAATAAGCCCATATCCAACGGAGCTTGGGAGCCATCTTCTGCATGTTCTGGGTTCTACACATCAGTCCTGATGCCTCAAAATGACCCGGAAAGACTTCTTTAATCGATTGCAAACATTTATGCTTTCCTCTTCAGAACTATTTGAATCCTATTCATAACTGGATGAGTAACAAAAAAAGCATCTTCTGCGAATCTGAAGCCATTGTTTTGATTCTCGAGTAAGGCAAGATGTCTTGGCGTGACATCACGAACAAGGGGCCGGGACCTTCTGAAACTGCCCACTTACGGATTCAATTTGAAGTAGTTTTTGGACACTTTAAGTCATTTTTATTGGTGTTTTGCATTTGACTAAAAGTATCATCCTGTGTGTTTTGCGTATTTTAGATGCTATAAAACGTTTTTCTGATGTCAGTTCGGAAACAAAAAAGTGGTGTCGGTTGTCCTTGAAAGGACAGCAGACACCATGCTTGTATTGAAATATTATGTCTCCAACTTGAGAAGACAATTGTAGTGGTGAATGTTCTTGAACCATTCCAGTGGATTCTGGTTCATGCAGTAATTTAAGGAATATGGGAAATAAAGGCTCCATTAAAAATGCAAGTTCTATTCACTGCATTTATGATTGGTGGGTGATACTACTTTTCTTTTATACAATGATCATTTCAACACAATCTCTACAGTGAAAGATTGCAAAAGCAAAATAATAGCCACTCTGGACAGTCTTTGCTTTATTTGCTTTATTTATTTATACTGCTTTATGCAGTATGCTTTTGCAATCTCTCACTGTACAGATTGTGTTGAAATCGTCATGGTATAAAAGAAAAGTAGTATCACCCACCAATCATAAGAAAAGTAGTATCACCCACCAATCATAAATGCAGTGACTAGAACCTGCATTTTTAATGGAGCCTTTATTTCCCATATTCCTTAAATTATTGCATGAACCAGAATCCACTGGAATGGTTCAAGAACATTCAATTTATGCTTATTATTTTTAACCATTCTCCATGCGTGGTGGTTTGAGATATTGATTTTGTATTGTCTAATACAGGGAGGGCAGAGGGTGTTGTCATTTTTTTCAAAGTGGAGGGTTCATATACAATAGTAGAAAATGCTATATCTTATGTACTGTATCTTCTTTTCCTTTTGGGTTTTCCCTTCAAGGGGTCGCCAGAGCGAATCAGTGTCCTCCATCTTCAGAGATTTGATCCGCATGTTTGTTTTGGCCAAGCTTTTACATCGGATGCCTTTCCTGACACAACCCTCTTTATTTATCCGGGCTTGGGACCGGCACAAGCAGACTTATGTCCCTTTGTGACTACAGAACAAGCAACTCGCTCAGTAAAAGGCTCCCAAACAACAATGGTCATCGGCACAGCAACATTCAAATAAGACTTCGAGTCAAGAGGATTTTTTTTCTCCCATATATTTTGAAAAGGAATAACTGTTAGAGTTTAGATTAAGAAATAATTGAAACTCACAAAAAGGAGTGAATACGTCTCTTTGTTATTTTTTTTTTACACAAGCCACAGTACAGGGTATAGCGTTCTCACCTATTCTCAACAATCTTTCTACCCCCTGTGTTGCTTTGTGTAAGGGGGTTCGGTTAATGATAGAACTTCTGGATAGAGTTGAGGTTCTTTTTTAGGACTGCCGTCTTGGTTGGAGGGAGAAGGCAATTGACATGAGTGCCTCTCGTAGGCTCTCATCTCACTGAACTGCAGCAGTGCATGCTCCTTTAGTCTATAGCCAGGTATCACTAGTCGAACAAGCAAATACGATTTGCTCATATCATTACATCTCCCTTACTGTATAGTACTGTATATTTATCTTTGCATGTCACACATGTATATAATTTGGCCACCAACCAGGGATTACAAATGGCAGTCCAAGTGCCCACTTCACCGTGGTAATCTGCAATTACCACGGCTGACTTTAGATCATCCAGCTGTGGATGACTGCTCTTTCGGATTCCGCAATGTCAAAGACTGTGCGTGTGCCCTGTTGATTTGAAAAAACCTATGAAAGAAGAAAACTTGATTTTGACCGTGAAAAAAAATGGCTCTATTCACACCCACTACGGGTGCCCATGCCCATTTCAAATACCAAAATACCAAAAGTGCATGACTTGTGCTCAGCATGAAAATTGAGCTGATAATAGTGTGCTACCCTTTCTCTATGACACACACAGTGCACCTCACGTGATACTTTTTTTCAACGTGCAATATATTCGCACCACTGTGGATGACTTTCCAAGATTTTCATCCTCCTCACACTTTCCCATGCCTGTGAAGAATCACTGTGGTTCTGGCATCGTTTGGCCTCTCCCGGTAAGCAGGTGGTGCACGTCTGTGAGAATATTTTGACATGAGTCATTCAGCATTTGTCATGCCATTTTGGTCGCATCGAGCTTCCACAATTTTTGTATACAAGATGGCTCAAACAGCGCCTTATTCCTCTTCATTTTAATGGTAAAATTGACGTGTGGACACGCAGAATTAATGCCAGTCCAGGTTAAGTTGTCGCAAAACTGGATGGGTGGATGGATGCTTGCATATGCTTCCATAAATACAGCAGTTATTAATTAGATTTCATAGTTGATCTCAATTACTGTTGAGTAGTATATTCCCAAACTCATGCAGGATAAATAGCTTAGAAAATGAACAGAATGTTTCAAAAAGTTAAGGATGTATGAAAGTAAATTATGACTCCTATCAAACTTATTGTAAAAAAAGATCTTCATTTTGAATATAATCAAAGCTAAAATGTATGCATTGGGGAGACTGAACACATTCTCAAAAAAAGACTTTATCAACATCGCACGGATAACACAAATTGGCCTCAATCGGCAGTACATATGCACCTAAAAGCTTGCAACCACTCATTTGACGACAATGAGGTTAAAATCTTAGCGAAAGAAAATAGATGGTTTGAAAGGGGAGTAAAAGAAGCTATTTTTTATAAAACAACAAAACCCTTCACTAAATCGCCATGATGGTGTGAGGTTTCATTTGGATCGTGCTTACAACACACTTCTGAGATTGTTACCACATAGGCTTAGTCATGCTGATGAGTTGATACCACGGCAAATGGGGCAATCTGGCCAGTCATAGACCATAATCAATCAGGACAATAGAAGTAATCAGTGTAGCCTCAGGGAATAGTCCCCTCAACCCGAGAGCAGGGACTGATCATAGAAAAGGTCTGGCACCGTCATATATATATATATATATATATATATATATATATATATATATATATATATATATATATATATATATATATATATATATATATATATATATATATATATAAAAAAAATCCGCGTCTCACCCACCATGGGTGGTGTCTGTCCCCCATTTTAGCTCGGGTCCTCTACCAGAGGCCAGGAAGCTTGAGGGTTCTGCGCAGTATCCGTGCTGTACCCAGCACTGCGCTATTCTGGACCGAGATATTCGATGTTGTTCCCGGGATCTGTTGCAACCACTCGTCGAGTTTGGGGGTCACTGCCCCGAGTGCTCCGACCACCACAGGCACGACTGTCACCTTTACCTTCCAGGCTCTCTCCAGCTCCTCTCTGAGCCCTTGGTATTTCTCCATTTTCTCATGTTCCTTCTTTCTGATGTTTCCATCACTCGGGACCGCTACATCCACGACAACGGCTTTCCTTTCCCCTTTATCTATGACCACGATATCTGGTTGGTTGGCCATTACCATCTTGTCGGTCTGTATCTGGAAGTCCCACAGGATCTTTGCTCGGTCATTCTCCACCACCTTGGGAGGTGTTTCCCATTTTGACCTTGGGGTTTCCAGTCCATACTCTGCACAGATGTTTCGGTAGACTATGCCAGCCACCTGGTTATGGCGCTTCATGTAGGCTTTCCTTGCCAGCATCTTACACCCTGCAGTTATGTGTTGGATTGTCTCAGGTGCCTCTTTGCACAACCTACACCTTGGGTTTTGTCTGGTGTGGTATATCCCTGCCTCGATGGCTCTGGTGTTCAGGGCCTGCTCTTGGGCAGCCAGGACGAGTGCCTCTGTGCTGTCCTTTAGGCCAGCCCTCTCTAGCCACTGATAGGACTTATTGAGATCAGCCACTTCTGCTATGGTTCGGTGGTACATCCCGTGTAGGGGCTTTTCCTCCCATGATTGTCCCTCTTCCATCACCTCATCCTCTGTTCCCCATTGTCTGAGACATTCTCTGAGTACATCATCCGTTGGAGCCTTCTCTTTGATGTATTCATGGAGGTTGGGTGTTTCATCTTGGACAGTGGCTCTCACACTCACTAGTCCCCGGCCTCCTTCCTTACGGCTTGTGTACAGTCTCAGGGTGCTGGACTTGGGATGGAACCCTCCGTGCATGGTGAGGAGTTTTCGGGTCTTAACATCCGTGGTCTGAATCTCTTCCTTTGGCCACCTTATTATTCCTGCAGGGTATGTGATCACTGGCAGGGCATAGCTGTTTATTGCCAGGGTCTTGTTCTTGCCATTGAGCTGGCTTCTGATGACTTGCCTCACTCGCTGGAGGTATTTGGTCGTCGTCGCTTTCCTTGTTGCTTTTTCGAGGTTGCCATTGGCCTGTGGTATACCGAGGTACTTGTAGCTGTTTTCAATGTCTGCTATTGTTCCTTCAGGGAGTGAGACCCCTTTATATATGACCCCTTTATATATGACCGAACAGCACCCCAGCCGGCCGGCCCACCTTTCCACACCCCCTTTCTCTCCTTTCTCTGAATTTCATTTTAAGTGCCTTTCAAAGCTCTCAAGGACACTTTACAGTCACAGACAAGCATAAGTCCTATAATAAATAAAATACAATCACAAATAGAATACAATAAATAAAATCCAGCTATAAATAGAAACAAGAAAACGCTACACAGAAAATGCGATTCTAAAGAAATTTGGCATGCAATGCATTCAAATGAACACATTTCAGGGAGCGAGACCGGGACGACTTTCCAAATGTCACGATAAAAAATAGCTACGCCACCTCCACGGCTAGAATGGCGATGTTTGAAAATAAAATGGGGCCTCGGTATACCTTACCTTACGAACTTTTTGGTCTACGAACGTTAAATTTATGAAAATTAAACCTTGGCATAAGCACTACTTTTCGCGATATACACCCCCCACCACGGCTGGCGGAGTCATCTTCGGCGGAAGAACAGAAAAGCACACGACCGAAGAGCACCCCAGCCGGCCGGCCCACCTTTCCACACCCCCTTTCTCTACTCTGAATGCAAACGTCGATCGCCTGAAGGAGTTTTTTACAGATAATTTTGCTGTTATGGGACCGAAAAAGACAACACCACAGGCTCGTGTTCAACCGAAGAAGACACAAAACAAGATTACAGTCGAGGAGAAGAAGGAGATAATTGAAAAACACGAACGAGGTGTGCGTTTGTGTGATTTAGCGGCCCAGTACGGATATGCTAAGTCAACCATTGCTACCATCCTCCGCAACAAAGAAGCCATCAAAGGTGCGTCTGTTGCAAAAGGTGTTTCTGTGCTGTCAAAACAACGGTCTCGGGCAATTGAAGAAGTTGAAAAACTTCTGTTAATTTGGATTAACGAAAAGCAGCTATCCGGCGACAGAGTGAGTAAAGCCATTATATGCGAGAAAGCACAGCTAATTCACTCTGATATCGCCATGCGGCAACCTGGAAGTTCGGCGTTTATTGAGGATTTTAAAGCCAGGAACGGATGGTTCGAGAACATCTAAGGGCGAGGAGGAGGAGATGGCTGCAGCATCAAGTGAGCTCATCAAGGCAATGTTGGCAAAGTGGAATGATGTGCAGGTTTTTATCGAACAGTTCCATCCAGAAAAGCCTGTGTCTATGAGAATCAACATGATGAACGATAATGTGATGCCTCAGCCTCGTAACACCTTACAAGTCAGAAAGCAACAGGTGTCAATTAAGAGGTTTTTAGTCAGCAGAAATGATAAGGAGTCTCCAAAGAAGCAGAGAAGCCACACCAGAGGTTGAGTTAACAACAGTCCTTATGGAAGGTTCCATAAGCCATCAACGACCATCACAAAGGTCAATAAAACTTTTTTTACAGTACAGTTTATTTCTTTAATTACAGTCCTTATAGAATGTGACTCTTTCTAAAAAGCAATTCCCTCTGACCTCCGACCTCCAACGCCATTCCATTAAGCCATCAACGACCATCACAAAGGTAAATAAAACGACTTTATTTTACAGTACAGTTTATTTCTGTAATTACAGTCCTTATTGAATGTGACTCTCTTTCCAAACAGCAATTCCCTCTGACCTCCGATCTCCAACGCTCTTCCATCAAGCCATCAATGACCATCACAAATACGTCTATCACAAATGTAAATAAAGTGACTTTATTATACATTGCAGTACGTCTGTGTAAGCTCTCAGTCGTACAGGAGTGGTCCATCGATGAGAAGGTTTCTTCAGCCGTCATCTGTACAAAAGTGAAGGTTTCGGACGTTTCGCCTCCTATCCAAGAGGCTTCGTCAGCGAACTAAAGTCTGACTGGTCGTATCGGCCCCATTTATATATCCCTAATGTCCAGACATGGTGGCGCCGGACACAGCTATGATAGGTCCCTACTCTCAGGTTGGGGGGGGGGCAGGGGACCCCTCCCTGTGGCCCCACTGATTGTTCCTACATTCCTGACTAACGACTGGCCTATTACCCCCACCCCCCCCGGTATCACCTCATCAGCATTGCGAAAGTTGCCTAACCTGTTTTGCCTAAGCAGGCTATTGTATGAACGATCCAAATTGAACCTCACCCCACCAGACCGGTTTAATGAAGGATTTTGTTGTTTTATAAGAATCGCTTCTTTTACCCCCCTTTCAAACCATCTATGTTCTTTCGCTAAGATTTTAACCTCATAGTCGTCAAATGAGTGGTTGCTAGCTTTTAGGTGCAAATGTACTGCCGATTGAGGCCCACTAGTATTATCCCTGCGATGTTGATAAAGTCTTTTTTTGAGAATTTGTTGAGTCTCCCCAATGTACTGCTCTTTACAATTTTCATTCTTACAATGTATGGAATAAACTACATTACTTTGTTTTTCATTTGGTAGCCTATCTTTTGGAATGTATCTTTTGGAATGTAGGAACAATCAGTGGGGCCACAGGGAGGGGTCCCCTGCCCCCCCCAAACCTGAGAGTAGGGACCTATCATAGCTGTGTCCGGCGCCACCATGTCTGGACATTAGGGATATATAAATGGGGCCGATACGACCAGTCAGACTTTAGTTCGCTGACGAAGCCTCTTGGATAGGAGGCGAAACGTCCGAAACCTTCACTTTTGTACAGATGACGGCTGAAGAAACCTTCTCATCGATATACATTGCAGTGTATTTCTTTCATTACAATACAATAGCACATTTATTATACATAGAATAAGGTATGTTGTGTGTAGTGTTAAGGCTTATTTAGTTGAAAATTATATTTTGTGGAGACCTGGGTACGGATTATTCTCATTTTAATGGTTCCTTGTGGGAAATGAATTTTTGGGATACACACTTTTCACATTACACACTCTGTCTGGGAACCAATTAAGTTCGTAAGCCAAGGTCTCCCTGTATACACAAATGCCGGACCGAGTAGTGTCATTTAGCTGTGAAAAGTCACCAAGAGTTTGCCACGTTTCATTTTGGCAAAGAAAGTCAAGCCGTTCCAAATAAATGCAGCTTCTTCTGCTGTGAATTTGACCTTCCCGTTCTCTCAAAAATGACTTCCAGACTGCTGGGAGGATTATCTTTGCTTTGTATAACCCAGCAGGCAAAAACACAAACAATATATAATCTTTGTCATCCAGAGTAGGTCCTTTGTGATCAAGTACTATTGGGGCACATTCCTCCTCGTTGATATGCTCTAGCTCAAGGACACGTGGACCCCCTGCAAATGTTCGGCGTATGTTCAAGTTAAGCCTCAAGCGCTAATCAATTCTGCACCAGAGTGCATGTCACCATTGGTGACACAAGCAATGAGAGGGGCGGAGGAGAGCAACAGCAATAACTTTGAACATCAAACAATGGCAAAGGACTGTTATTATTGTCTCAAAGGTGCAATGTTGCAAATGCACATTGATGGAATCAACCGAATCAGAACGACTCTTGGGCTCAGCTGAAGACTTTGATTGTGCTAAATGGGCTACAATTGATAACAATGTTTCATATCCTGTGAAAGTACAGGTGATTCTACTTTCTAGCTCATTAGATTTTCATAAAACGTTGTATGGGATGAAATTAATTGCAAATCTTTCAAAAAAAACAACAACAACACTTAGACTAGTCTAATTAATTATATATATTGTGCCACGTCACAATCAAGTACACATGATCAAATAATAAAACTTTGAATAGTGCTCAGATGAAATTATACATCACACGAAATTGCATTATTAGGGGGAAAATGTCAATGATCTAAACGTATAACAAGTGCGAATTAAACACAGAGCTCTAAACAATCAAATATCTCACTCCATGTTGTGCATTACATGGTTCCCTCAGGATTCAGGAACAGGATTCATTTCTTCAGATATTTAGAAAGCGTATCATGACTCACTTCAATGCACACTGTGGAACAACAAGCGTGTGCATTCCTGAGTGTGTATGCAATCAGTTCAGTCCAATTGAAGAGCCTGATCGCTCGAGGGAAGGTGCTGGATCGCATTTTTAGCGACCGTGCAGATAGAATCCTACAGAATTCTTTAGTAGTAGCACCAGTGGAAGTATCCATGAATTAACTACTTTCCTTGCAGTATTTTGGTGTATTGCTGTCTATTGTGGTCTGCACAACCATCCGTGTAAACTCCTGCAGGATGTTGCGACCCGAGGCGGTGCATGATTCTCATCCAGGTGGTGAAAGCTGCGAAAGATGCTCTCAGAGGTGCCTGTGTAGAATTGCGTGGGTAGTAGGACACATGGCTTCCTCAGCTCCTCAGCTTGCGTTGACAGTAGAGATGCTTCGAGGCTTGGATAGGTGAGTTGGTGTAGGTGCCTGCCAGATGGCCACCCATGTCAGCTTGTACAACTGAATGAACCTTTTCTTATATAGTATCTTGATAGAATTTCTTCAGAAGCCAATTTGTACGTTGATTGATTCATGGGCATTCTAGTGAAAGTGTCATCAGACAGTGGCAAAAGGTTTTAAAATTGTCTTTTTTTTTTTCTCAATTTGGTTTTCATAGTTGTTGATGTTTGGAATGTGCCGTAATCAAATGCTTGATTGTATTTTTACAGAATTCCAAGGGGTTTTGATACATTCCAACATAATATATAACAGTGTTTCGATACCTCGATTGAGCCAAAGGCTTCACTTTATCCAGCGAGCAGCCCACGACAGAACTGGCCCGCTTGACAAAGCGCTCCAGTCTTTTTCTGTCCCGGGTGGTGATGCTGCCTGACCAGCAGACAATGCCATAGTGGATGGCTGATGCCACCACAGAGTCATAGAAAGTCTTTAGGAGTGACCCCTGAACTCCAAAAGACCTCAGTTTCCTGAGGAGGAAGATGCGACTCTGTCCCTTTTTGATTAGGGCATCCGTGTTTGTTGTCCAGTCCAGTTTATTGTTGAGAGTAACACCCAGGTACTTGTAGGAGGTCACCCTCTCAATGTCCGAACCCTGGATGTTCAATGGTGCAGGTGACGATTGTTTCCTGCAGAAATCCACCACCAGCTCCTTGGTTTTGCCAGTGTTGATCTGGAGGTGATTCTGCTGGCACCAGTCCACAAAGTCCTTTGTCAGTCCCCTGTACTCCCTATCGTCTCCCTCTGTAATGAGGCCGACAATAGCTGAGTCGTCAGAGAACTTCTGAAGGTGGCAGGTTGGGGTGTTGTAGTTGAAGTCCGAGGTGTAGAGGGTGAAGAGGAATGGAGCCAGGACTGTTCCCTGCGGCGCTCCGGTGCTGCAGAGAAGCCTGTCCGACTCACAGTTCTTTACCCTCACGTACTGTGGCCTGTTTGTGAGGTAGTCTGTAATCCAGAATGTGAGGTGATGGTCGACTCCGGCATGCTGCAGCTTGTCCCCCAGTAGACTGGGCTGGATGGTGTTGAAGGCACTGGAGAAATCGAAGAATGTGATCTTCACCGTGCTCCCAGCATTCTCCAGGTGCAGCAACGCCGTATGGAGGAGGTAGATGATGGCATCCTCCACACCGATGCTGGGCTGGTAGGCAAACTGCAGCGGGTCCAGCGATGAGCTTGCCAGCGGTCGCAGGTGGGTGAGGACGAGTCTCTCCAGCGTCTTCATCAGGTGAGACGTCAGCGCCACCGGTCTGTAGCTGTTGAGCTCTTTGGGGTTGGCAATCTTGGGCACTGGGACCAGGCATGACGTTTTCCACAGCTGTGGAACTCTGCCCAGCTTCAGGCTCAGGTTGAACAAGTGCTGGACAATGTCACACAGCTGGTCGGAGCAGGTCTTGAGGAGTCGGGAACTGATGTCATCCGGACCTGCTGCCTTCCTCACCTTCATCCTCCTCAGTTGGTTCCTCACCTGCGCAGTTGTGACAGACAGGCAGGAACCAGGAGGCAGAGTGGCGGCTGAGGGTGTGGCAACGGTTGGGAGGGCAGATGTTGGTTGTGGAAAGCTGGTCGTGAGAGGGGGCAGGGAGGGTAAGGCCACAGTGAGAGTTGGTGCAGGTGCAGCTACAGGTGAAGTTGACGGTGGGCCGGGGGCGGCTGGCGTCTTGTCAAACCGATTGAAAAAGCGGTTGAGTTCATCTGCCCAGTCCTTGTCTTTTTCGTTCAATGTCACTGGGCTTTTGTGGCCTGAGATGTTTTTCAGGCCCTTCCAGACACCAGCGACATTGCTGGCTTGCAGCTGCTCCTCCATTTTCATCCTGTAGGCCTTCTTCCCCTCTCTGATCTTCCTCCTCAGTTGGATCTGCACGGCCTTCAGTTCCTCTCTGTTGCCCGACACAAAAGCCCTTTTCTTCTCCTTCAGGAGGACTTTTATGTCGGGATTAATCCATGGTTTGTTGTTGGCAAAACACCGCACAGTCCTGGTGGGTACGGTGTTTTGTTCACAAAAGTTAATGTAGTCTGTGATGGTGTTGGTGAGTGAGTCAATGTCTTCCCCATGAATCTCAGTAAAGAGCTCCCACCTGGTTGAATCAAAACAGTCCCGCAGAGCTTCTTCAGCTTCTGTGGACCATCTTTTGATCGTGCGGGTCACAGCTGGTTGCCTCTGGACAAGGGGTTTGTACACAGGCTTGAGATAAACCATATTGTGGTCTGCTCTTCCGAGAGGGGGGAGGGGGGAGGGTTTGTATGCATCCTTGGCGTTTGAATAAAATAGGTCCAATATGTTATTGTCTCTGGTGATCAGGAAAATGTCACTGCACACAAGCAAAAGAAAAAGCTGAAATGATGACGAGCCCATCACAATTAAAAAAACTAAACAACTATAATAAACAAGCTGGGAGTAAACAAATAAATTGATATACAAATTCATTGTACCTTTTTTTAATGAATTAGAAAATGATGTCATTATTTCGTCAATTATATCTGGATGTTCACTTTCACAGGCCACTGCATATTTTGTCATTTTTAACATTGAAAATGTACCTATTTTGACATTTCAGTGGTGAAGCGTCAACATTCTTTGGATACTTTCTTGTGGCAAAGTAGTAATATGCTATCAATTATGGAAACAAACATAATTATACAAATACACAAATAGGGGTGGCCCGGTAATCGAGTGGTTAGCACGCCGACTTCACAGTGCAGATGTCGTGAGTTCAAGACCCGGTCCGGCCTCCCTCTGTGGAGTTTGAATGTTCTCCCTGGGCCCGCGTGGTTTTTCTCCAAGTCCTCCGGTTTCCTCCCACATTCCAAAAGAGTACATGGCAGGCTGATTGAACACTCAACAATTGTACCAAGGTGAGAGTGTGGGTGCGGATGGTTGTTTGGATCTTTGTGCCTAGTGCCCAAAGACGGCTGGGATATATTATTTGTTATTAACTTTTTTTTTGTTCTTTTGACTTCAAGACGGCGCCGCGAGAGTGGCTGTCTTTCCAGCAGCTCCTGTATTTTGTTTTTCTACTTTCATTCCTTTCATCACTTTGCTGCTGTGAAATGTAAATTTCTCCACTGCGAGACTAATAAAGACAAATCCAATCCAAAATGATCCAGCACTCCCGCGACCCAAATGAGTAAGTGGTCTGGAAAATGAATGGAATTACACATATAATTACAGTGATACCTCATCTTACAACTTAACTGGTTCCCAGAAAGTCACATCGTTTTATTCGGCCTACGAAAGCAAATCAAACATGTCAAGTGTCATGATGCTTGCTAAAGTCCGAAGCAAAATTTCAAATTGTCATATGTAAACCACAATAACAGTCATTATTCTTGACTTCAGATTTGAAAACAAGTTATTCATTCATTTGTTGTGCTGAGATGAAACATTCATTTGGTTTCCCCAAATTCATCATGGCTCTCGAGAGGAAACTGAAACTACAATGTGGCCCGTGGCAAAATATAAGTTTGACACACCTGCCATAAAACATAATTTTCTCCGAAATTAGCCTTATAACTACGGAAAATTATGTTATGTATCATAAATGTGCTATTGGATTGTTATTAAAGGACAACCGACCCCTCCGGACAAGTTGTGTCCATAATTTGTAAAATCACTTCAAATGACTTCTCTTGAGCGTATTTTACAAAGATTCCACCGCATATAGCTATATTTTACGTTTTAAGACTCGCACTGAATATTCAGTAATCTTGTTTTCGAGTTGATGACGATCCCCACGTGATGTCACGTTGGGAACGCCCCTGACCGAGAAAGCGACACACAATGCATTTTGCAGTACTTTGTTTGGTCTGAAAACTTCGTGTTGATTCATGTTGATGGCGAAATTAGAAGGAAAACGCATAAATAATGCGAATCGTTGTGTGTTGCACCAAGACAACTATTTGATATTCATGGACACAAATTCCCAGCAGACAAATCAGCCCGTTTCACGGAGCTTGGGCGCCATCTTCTGCATTTTCTGGGTGCTACATTGCTGTCATTGACGGATCGAATTGATAATGGAGGACTCCTTTAATCGATTGCAAACGTTTATGCTTTCCTCTTCAGAACTATTTGAGTCATATTCATAACTGGATGAGTAACAAGAAAGCATCTTCTCCGAATCTGAAGCCATTGTTCTGATTCTCGAGCAAGTCAAGACGTCTTGGCGTGACGTCACGAACTGGGAACGGGACTTTCTGAAAATCCCCAATTTGTAGCTCAATTTTTTTGTGAGCTAAAGCGTTCGTAAGCGGAGGTATCACTGTACTAGAGTTATTTACAAACTGAATAAATATGGACTTAACTGTGCAATGGGTAATTTATAAAGTGACGAATGAAGAATGGCTGTAAACCGTAACTTGTCACACTGTATGTGATGTGTTGAAGGTTATCATCCAAACGCTCTTGTTGTGTTCTTGTATCATTTTTCATTTTACAGTTCGATTAAGATCCAGTGTAGTTTAAAAAAAAACTACATTTGATCAAGAGTGGATTTTGCTTATTTTAATGCCTCTCCCAATAACTGCTTTGTTTGATTAATGGCTTGCCTGGAAATATTTTCCACCTGAGAACCCACAATAGTTTCGGTGTACCCACTGACTTAATTGCTGACCTTTGGGGGTTTGTCCCCTCAATCATGGTCTGCCTCTTTTATGGGAGCTATTATTAACTTCTGCAGTGGTGAAACACTTTAGAGTTCTCTGGGATAAATGAAAAGGTAGGAGTGAATAATTCAAGTTTATTCATAGCTGAACTCTCTTTGGGTACTAGAGCCTGCAGTTTGTTTGCCTTTCAGCTACAAGTCATTGCATAGCACCAGTTTGAAGGACATGTTTTTGTTGCACATCCTTGTGAATAAATCATGAATACAATCAGCCAAAAAAAAGAAAAACATCCTGCAAGCACACCATCCTTTGACCATTTGACCTTCATATTAAAGTTATAAGACAGAGCTAATTAGAATTCAAAGACATGCTGAGGATGCAGTTATGGAAATATTTGTAAGCTATTTCAGCATGTAATTTAGCTTTTGCTGTTTGCTGTATTTAGTGCAGACTTTGGGTTATTCAAATGCTGCAATGAGTTTAACTTTGGTATGACTTTGTCATGAAGTTTAGAGTACTGTCATTGGTTCCTAAAATAGTGACTCAATGTCAATGTCCACAATGTCAAAATCTGAAAGACACTTTCACCCACAGAAATTAATAAAGAACATACTTAACATAAAGCCGACATTCAGGATTATAAAATAGACTTTTTGAAATATGGTTCCATCTTCCCCGGTCAAGGATGACGTCTCAGACTGATGTCCAAAATGTTTATGTGGAACACCGTGAAAACGTTTGTACCTTGTAAACCGCAAGTAGACAAACTTTAATGACGTAGACTTTCTCTGGCGATTTCTCCCGCATTTTGTCTCGTTATGTCTCTCTCTCTAGGGAATTCTCTCACACATGGAAACATGTGACACAAGTTCTAGATTCTGTGACTGGTGGCTAACATTTGCCAGAAAAAAAGTACTGATCAAACACGATTCTTTTTTGTTGAAGGAAACAAAATAGAATCAGTGCTATCTTTGTCTTTACTTCACACTTTTTTCTGACAGAGAATTCTATCCCAATCGCTATACTCATCATTGGCCCATTCAGAATCAGAAAGCCTTTAATAGTCCCGCAGTGGGGAAATTTGCAGGTGCATTGATATACAGGTAGAGGGCAGGGTGAGACGCTGATTCATTTTCATGAGTCGTGGACACCACTCAAAGCAAGGTAAGTCAAATCCAGTAGACATTTAAACAGCTTATTTCCCCAAGCCAGTCACTCTCTAATAAGTAACTCAAATAGAACTGTATCGTGCCTCAATTTTTGCGTCTGTGTAAGCTCTCAGTCATACAGGAGTGGTCCATCGATGAAAAGGTTTCTTCAGCCGTCATCTGTACTTCTTTGAAGGTGTCGGACGTTTGGGTCTCAATAGACTTTAGTTTGCTGAAGAAACATCTTGGATAAGAAGCGAAACGTCCGACACCTTTAAAGAAGTACAGATGACGGCTGAAGAAACCTTTTCATCAATGCCTCAATTTTTCTTATGATGATACTAGTGCAGCGTGTTCTACCGGAGACAAATTCCTTGTGTGTTCTACATACTTGGCAATAAAGATGATTATGATTCTGATTCACTGCGCAAACCAAAGAGGCTATGCAGGTGATTGCATATCCTCTCAATTATAAGAATAGAATGACTCAATCCTTTGCTCTCAACAATCTTTCAGCGGACACAATTGAGTCACACACTGTATTAGGAGACAACGCGCTACGTCTTCTTTAAGATCGATGTCGGTCTGAAAGCCAAAATGATTGTCAGGCAACTGACATTCAGCCGATTAATTATTTAGCATATTCTTATTTGACAAACACTAATAATCAGAGCACTGTGCTTTTATTAATTTTGGTGATTACAGTGTTTGCTTGCTTAAAAAATGGGGTTAAGTTACCCTTCAGTGGTTCCAATAATGTTTTCTGAATGTTAAACAGTTCTTGTATACAGTATACTGCATTGCCACCTTCAATTTATCTTTCAGGATAACCATCGGGGTAATTTAAACTATAATAATGCATCAGTAGAAGGAGTGGAATGTTGCATATTGCTCAAGGACTCTGGGGTAGACCCCACAGACATTTTGTGTGAGACTGCCAACAACTGTAATGGCAGTCAAAGGCACTGCACCACGGGTGTCAAAGTCAAGGCCCAGGGGCCAAATCTGGCCCGACACATCATTTTATTTGGCCCGCAAAAGCAAATAGAAATTGTGAAATTCCATGAAGCAGGCCAGATTTGGCCCCCGGACTTTGACTTTGATACCTGTGTTTTAAGGTGTGTCAATTTTTCCTGGTCGGTCCATTTCTTAATAGTTCAGGGTGTTCTTTTATTTTATTCTAAATGTGTTGTACAGCAGAATAACACAGTTTTCTCAAAAAAACATTTAATTACCAGTCCTTTAAAACCGGCAGTTTAAAAGCAATGAAAAAATGGTTGGCAACCAGCATGTATTTGTCTCAACTGGTCTGTGACATTAAGAAAAGGCTGGGGACCACACATTGAAGCGTTCATCTTCAACGGTGAGAATAACATTCACTTATAGGCCACTGCGTGTATGTCGGCCAGGTTATAAGCAGGTTCTTCACATGGCTGCATATAGATGGAGCACATGAAAAGGGATGGACCTCCAGCCAGCTGCGGCCTTTGCAAAAAGATCATGCAGTATTGACCAATAAGTGCTTTTCAAAACTGAACAAGTGACATATAAAGTTCTTCCAGTTGAGGGATTGGAGATCCAGAGTGAGTCCCCAGCTGTGAATGAGTGGGAGTCTATAAGGCAAGACAAAGCAATCACTGGGAGGGAGGGATATTGAGCACTCGCTCCGCATCACAGCGGCACACTGGAAAGATTGTGACGTTTGAATGAAGAGATGATGACATTTGTAAAATTACCTTCCTGTAGCTTTCACAAATCTTTTCTCCCAATCAATAAATGTGCTCGCTGTTTTGAAACCCGATGTAAGAAAAGTAAGTCACACTGTTCTGTTTTCTGCTTTGGGACGGCAGCTAAAATATAGCATTTATGTTAAGTCTGATATATTCACACTGTTTATTCTTGTGTTAATTAATGTGCAAGGCCTCAATGTAATCTATGAAGGAATAAAAAAATCAAAAATAAAGAGAAAGTGCCTCAAAGTCTGTCTTTATTTGTTATTTTTTTTCCCAAGATGGCGGCGCGTGAAATTGACGTTTTCGTGTTTATTATGTTTGTTAAAGTCATTATAAGTGCCTTGCGCGCTGGGTCCGAGAGGACAGTCATTTCATCTGTGCTGTATGTCAAGCATATTAGCATATTTGACAATAAAGCTGATTTTGACTTGACTTTGACTTCTGTAGATTTCCATTTGCCCCACTTCTACAAAACACAAGTGCATCCTATCCCTTCACCAATCAGTCAAGTCAATTTTGACCCCAGTGACTGTGTTGTCATCACACTCATGAAAAGACGGGGGATGAGATGAACACAATCACAGGTTTCGCCACTGAAGCTTTAATGATGATGATGATGATGCACCAGATTTTGAGAAGCAATTTTAATAATCAATAATCAATAATTTATGGCTAATGTCTTGAATCTATTGAGACCCAAACGCTGCACGGTGAGACATTTGGACTCTTTTTTTGCTCATGCAAGTAGTGGTTTGCAATTGTGGTTTGAGGCAACTATGTGGGCGGAATGAAGATTGCATGTGGAAAACATGGCTGCCGCTGTGTATCAAATTATGTTGGAAACAGACAGTATTGTTTTTGTTTGTTTGTTTGTTTGTTTGTTTGTTTGTTTGTTTGTTTGTTTGTTTGTTTGTTTGTTTGTTTGTTTTTTTTACCAGATATATGTATTTCTGAACATGTGTTTTAATAGTGGAGGCATGTGGTTGTATTTTTATTGTATATTTGTCACATCCTCGTCTGCTCCAGGAGCATGCCCCTCCCCTCCTGTCTCATTTTCATCTGTGCTTGGAGCGGGCCCCTCCCTTCCCTACTCTCCAGACTCACTCACCTGTTTCTCATTCCGTTAATTGTGCCTTCTGGCTATAAAAGCCACCCATACCGTTTGGTCTGTGCCGGTGTATTTCCTGGAAGTCCCCCGTCACCCTTCCGCACGCAGGTCTGTTTGCCGGCGCCCTCCTACCTTGCTTGACTTTCTGTTTTGTTTGTTACATGTGTCTCAGTAAAGACTCTTTATTGGAATCACTGTCTCCACCGTGTATTTTGGATCCGACCTTAACTACTTCCCCTCGTCCCTCGAGTACTGTCACCACTCCTGGAGCGGACGTGACAATATTATGTGTAAAAGAATTCTCTGTCTAGTCTGAAAAAGATAAAACATTTTCAGATGTCGACATTGGCAATTTTTTAATAATGGGAACATATTTTCAGAGCACACGGGCAATACCACAGCCAATGCTGCCAAAAATCATGGCGCACAGACGTTTTCCTCTAATTTGTCAGAATTGATATGGTCTGTAATTTCCAGTAAAAAAAAGTGTTTTACTTCTTAATTACAATTCAGAGTGGATACTTTTGCTTAAGTGAAGGAGTTGAAACAGTGCTTTACGCTTCCATTGGGTCTTTTTAAAGAAGCACACACAAATACATTACTGTATATACATACAGTAAAGTCTCGTTATATCGATATTCAAGGGAGTCCGAAAAAATATCGATATAACCGGGACTATCGATATATCCGACCCTGTTTGCATGTAATTTTCTCTGTGCGTGCATAGAAATAGTATCGATATAACCGGGACTATCGATATATCCGATATCGATATAACGAGACTTTACTGTATATACAATGTATAGTACTTCTAAGTAAAGTGTGAGTACTCTTGCCACCTCTGCTAGCACGGCATGAGAAAAATGCTCACGGAATTATCCTTTCAAACATATTTATCTTATTTATTCGATTTAGATTTGCATGGGACTTTCCCATCCAACTTTGGATAAAAAATTGATTTCACCATGGACTGGTTGTTAGTCTCTCAGTGGGCGCCCGTAGAGCCAGACCAATTTCAAACTACATTTCAAAAATATTCATCCATTGTCCATAGGTGTGAATGTGAGTGTAAAGTGGATGACTGTTTGTTTATATGTGTTTTATGACTAATCTGTTCAGTGTGCAACCCAGTTATACACAAACTATCATAAGGAATAGATTTTGAATGACTGAATAAAACACATATTTTATCAAGAAGACGCATTTCCCATTTCCTGTTCCACTTCAACATCACCTGTAAATATCTGCAATGACTCATGATTAAAATGGAAATCAGAAAAAAAGCCATTTTATTCCCTCTGTGAACTTTATCAAAAAGAAAGTCAGAGTGCATTGAATGTGGGAGTCAATTTTAAAAGCGAGGTTTGCTTGAGACAGAATAATGACAGCAAATCTGTTATTTAAGACGGGTGCCATGACAACTGCAGACCGACTGAGAGACTGAGAGATATCAACTGAGCTCTTTTGAGAGAATCAGCCAAAATTGAAGCATGGCTTTGTTTGAATTCTTATTTGCATAGTAATGAACGGGGAAGCTCTGACATCTGGGAAAGAACATCATCCTTGTATTTATCAGTGAATCAATTCCAAAAGAATAGCTTTGCATGCAAATTTGTTGCAAGGCTTGAAATCATCTACAAAATAGTTGGCGTTTAGAACATTGGTCGGCATTCTGCCAGTTACATCCATGTATAATTGCCTTTTGTGTCTCATTTTCTTTGCCAGTTACTCTTGCCATTCTCAATTGCTGTGTGTCAATATCTTGAATGAAAGAGCGCAAACGATTGCTGCCATCAATAGCATAAAAATTACCCTCTGTGGCTAAAATGGAGCCTATTGCACCACAGGCATGGTTACGCAACCATAAAAATATGTTCCTCATACCTTGACATGCCCTTGACAGAAAGAATTTAAATGCTATGCCTTAACAGCAGTCTGAATGTCAGTACAGTACATGTAATACTCACTGGTCATTCATCCATGTCTTGTACTGAGACTTTTATGGTTTCTTATTTTTCTTTACAGTTCGAAAATACATACAATGAACATGTGGGAAAAAAGACACAATGTTAACAACCACTGTCAACATGAAAATGTAATCTATTGAAACACAGGGATTGGTTTGACTATGTGCCCCCTGGATCAGTCGTAGGTAGAATGCTTTGATATCCTTTTGTTGTTCCTAACTGACATCAGAAAAACGTTTTATAGCATCTAAAATACCCAAAACATGCAGGCTGATATTTTAGTCAAATGCAAAACGCCAATAACATTTACTTAAAGTGTGCTAAAACTGCAACAAATTGAGCTGCGAATTGGGGATTTTCAGAAAGTCCCGTCCCCAGTTTGTGACGTCACGCCAAGACATCTTGCCTTGCTCAAGAATCAAAACAATGGCTTCACATTCGGAGAAGATGCTTTCTTGTTACTCATCCAGTTATGAATATGATTCAAATAGTTCTGAAGAGGAAAGCATAAATGTTTGCAATCGATTAAAGGAGTCTTCCCATATCAATTCGAGCCGTCATTGACACCAATGTAGCACTCAGAAAATGCAGAAGATGGCGCACAAGCTCTGTTGGAAATGGGCTGATTTGTGTGCTGGGAATTTGAGTCAGCGAATAGTTGTCTTGGTGCAACACACAACGATTCCCCATCGCGTTATTTATGTGTTTTCCTTCTAATTTCGCCATCAATAAGGTAGACCAAACAAAGTACCGCAAAATGCATTGTGTGTCGCTTTCTCGGTCAGCGGCGTTCCAAACGTGACGTCTCGTGGGGATCGTCATCAACTCGAAAACAAGACTTCATGAATATTCAGCGTGAGTCTTAAAACATAAAATATAGCTATATGCCGTGGAATCTTTGTAAAATACAGTCAGTAAAAGACATCTGTGTAAGCTCTCAGTCGTACAGGAGTGGTCCATCGATGAGAAGGTTTCTTCAGCCGTCATCTGTACAAAAGTGAAGGTTTCGGACGTTTCGCCTCTTGTATAGGAGGCGAAACGTCCGAAACGTTCACTTTTGTACAGATGACGGCTGAAGTCAGTAGAAGACATTTCAAGTGATTTTACAAATTATGGACACAACTTGTCTGGGGGCGTCGGTTGTCCTTTAATCGCTCCTCACTCGCTCATCTTCTCCCACTCTCACGCCTTTACTCTTTTTACTTCCTTGTTGAGCGAGCTAATATTTGTTCAGTGAACAACATCCAGCTTATTGGGGAATCAGAATAAACCAATCAAATTTGAACCGAAATATTACAATATGTTTTGGGCAAAGAAGAAGAGGAGTTTTGGGCATTTACACTCCCTTTCAAATTAGCCTTTGATTTATGCACCAAAAAATGATGGCAAGTTGCACCCCTAGACAGAAAAATTGTTTAGATTGGATTGGATTTGTCTTAATTAGTCGCACAGTGGACAAATTTACATTTCATATCGGCAAAGTTATGAAAGGAAGAGTAAAGGAAAGAAAGAAATAGAAAAACAAAACACAGGAGCGGCTGAAAAGGCAGTCACTATCGCAGCACCATTTTGAAGTCAAAAGAACAAAAAAATAACTCAATAACAAATAATATGACACAACACAAAGACTCAGAGAGTCATTCATTGTTAAGCACTTTCTGTACCCTCTTTAGTACATGAAGCAGTTCTCGATGAAAGAGAGGATCAAACTGTCATTTTCACCAGTGGATCAGGGACATCATGGTGTAATGTGCACGTCCACTACAAGCTAAATGTTGAAAGCAAACACAAGTGTCCTTGAGAGTTTTAAAGGCGCTTATAAATGAAATGTACAGTAAAGTCGCGTTATATCGATATCGGATATATCGATAGTCCCAGTTATATCGATACTATTTCTATGGTCCCTGCTCTCAGGTTGGGGGGAGCAGAGGACTACTCCCTGCAGCTGCTCCACTGATAGTTCCTGTCGTTCTGACTAACGACTGGCCTGATTGCCCCACTTCGACCGGTATGACCTCATCAGTATTACTAATCCTATGTTGCCTAAGGAGGCTATTGTATGAACGATCCAATTTGGATCGTTCAGTGTTTCATGATTCTCATTCTGTGTACATACTGAATTCAAATGATTTTTAAAATGTTGTTTTTCAAATGTATAAATAAAATCAGGTCTTTTTTTATTCTGCAGACTGAGTTAAAGCGCGCTAAAAGTGTTATTGATTTTTTTTTTTTTGAATGACAGAACACGCCCAGCCAGTTCAATCGATAACCTGTGGGAAATAATTAGCAGTATATACCTTTCAACCCAGACTCCGGTACACACCCACATGCATGGAGACTCCGAGGATCGTGGGAGATCTCTCCTCTGAAGCATCAAACCTCTCAGGTGAAGCCCATTATTGACAAGGTGCTTTGATGTTTGTTTACAGTTTGACATTGATTAAATGTGTTCAAAAAACATTTTACCAAGTGAAATGCATTCATTCACATGGGCTGGTACACAGTTTGCAATGCATCGACCGTACAATCCACTGTATATGTGTCTGTGGCTCACAGTAAAGTAGTGACTCATCTTTAATGGTTAGTGATGCATAACATATAACGTGCTATTTTTGGTTGAAGTCAATCATTTCCACACCAGTGGGTCACACTTGCGTGGGAATGAGCAAACCTTTGGCTTAAACACATTTTTATGTCACAAGTCAAAGCTGCACACACGCCAGGTATAAAGGTACATCCTATCCAAATCATTAACATATGACTGCTTTACTTATCACAGCCAGTTCAGCAAGCCACACTGACAAATTCGTCAGCAAGGATGCTGGATCAAGGAATGAGTGGCAGAGAGCAAAAAACAGCAGGGAGAATGCAGGGTGAGGTGGTAAGCGTATGCGTGGGTGTATATATATTTCCCACTGGAGCCGACGCTTTCACCCAGAACGTTGCCTCAGAACGTGTGACACGCAAGGCACAAGCAATACAGTATAAACGTGGACTTGACATCATATCAACAGGCAGGTGAGAGACGCTATTTACATCCCCCTATTCTCTCATTTACTGAGACATCCATTCAGCTGCAACTTTGTTATATTATACTTTCACAACCTAAAAAATTAGTTGAACCGTTTTTTTGTCATGAAGAAGAAGAGTGAATGGATGAATAGTTTTGGATTGTCACAGCATCATACTGAAAGGTGTTTCTAACAATGAGGGCCACACATATAATATGCAAGAATTGTATAAAAACAGCGTCACGTTTGGTGCAGTGCAAATTCTACACCCTGGGAAATGACCAACACACAAATGAATAATAATAATAATAATATAATGCATTACATTTTAAGCGCCTTTCAAAGCTCTCAAGGACACTTTACAGTCACAGACAAGCATAGGTACTATAATAAATAAAATACAATCACAAATAGAATGGAATAAATAAAAGACAATTATAAATAGAAACAAGAGAGATAGCTACACAGAAAATGCAATTTTAAATATGTGGGTTTTGAGATGGGACTTGAAGGTGGGAAGAGAATCGATGTTACGAATGTTGGGAGGAAGTGAGTTCCAAAGTTTGGGGGCAGAGCAGCTGAAAGCTCTGTCACCCACCGTGCTGAGATGAGCAGGGGGGGGGGGCACACAGAGGTGGACGGAGGAAGAGGATCAGAGGGAAAGAGAGGGAATAGAAATTTGAAGAAGGTCAGATAGGAATGGGAGGCAAGGTTATGGATCGCTTTAAATGTATAAAGAAGAATTTTACAGTTGATTCTATATTTCTATATTTGACCAGGAGCCAGTGGAGCTCTTGGAGGACGGGGATGATGCAAGTGACCTAGAGAGTTTTGAAAGCCGCTTATAAATGAAATGTATTATTATTATTATTATTCGTCTGTGTAAGCTCTCAGTCGTACAGGAGTGGTCCATCGATGAGAAGGTTTCTTCAGCCGTCATCTGTACAAAAGTGAAGGTTTCGGACGTTTCGCCTCCTATCCAAGAGGCTTCGTCAGCGAACTAAAGTCTGACTGGTCCCGCGCCCCCCCCCCAACCTGAGAGTAGGGACCTATCATAGCTGTGTCCGGCGCCACCAGGTCTGGACATTAGGGATATATAAATGGGGCCGATACGACCAGTCAGACTTTAGTTCGCTGACGAAGCCTCTTGGATAGGAGGCGAAACGTCCGAAACCTTCACTTTTGTACAGATGACGGCTGAAGAAACCTTCTCATCGATGGACCACTCCTGTACGACTGAGAGCTTACACAGACGTATTGCTGCCAACTTTGGGAGAGACATCCTTCTGCTGGTACGCAACTTAGAAAAGGCCACCTTTAAATTAGCTGATTTAAAGAACCACCTCAGATTCAATCTTAGATGTAGACAGAGCCGGTTAATTCCTAAATGCTTGAAGCAAGCACCCCTGGAACCCGGATACTTACCGATAAAATGCAACAAAATTATACTAGGAAAATTCTAAATTTGCGAATTAGGAGACTTAACATAGAGATAAAAAACAAACAGTCAGAAATAGAAACTTATTATCAGCGATTACAAACTAATCTTACCCACAAAATCTATCAGGAAGTGTGTGAATTTACTAAATCCGGTTATATGAGGCACCACAGCAAAACCAAAGAGAGACAAAAGGGTAAATTTCAAAAATTACTTTTACTGAAACAATCTCAGCTACTGGTAAACACGCGTAAAATTAGGTATGAACAGTTTGCAAGGGAGAATTGGATCAAAAATTTGTCAGACAGAGATCTCTCAGAGACAGAAAAGGCGGTACTTACCAAAGGTTTAAATTTCTCAGTGACTCCTAAAACTATACCTACAATAGATTATATCACAGCTACTGAATCGGCTATTAAAAATAACAAACTTTCGTATGCAGAGGCAGATGATCTACGCATTAAAATATCAGCTCTTCTCAGTAGTGCCAAACTTCCTCCGTCCAACATAACATTAGAAGAGAGAAAGGCGTTAACTACTCTACAAAAAGACAAAAATATTACTATTTTGCCAGCAGACAAGGGCAGATGCACAGTGCTGCTCAACACATTGGATTATGAAGACAAAATAAATAGGTTAATCAGTGATTCTAACACGTATGAGCAACTAAAAAGGGACCCCTCCAATAGATACAAGAAAGAAATGATTGACTGTCTCCAAAAGCTAGAGAAAGGAAAACATATAGACAAACAGATGTATTTTAGATTATACCCGGGAGAGGCCACGCCATGTATCTATGGCCTGCCAAAAATACATAAAGAAGGGTTCCCCCTCCGACCCATTGTTTGTAGCATTGACTCCTCTACATACAATGTAGCCAAATATTTAAAAACTATTTTAGCTCCGTTGGTTGGTAACACAGAATACCACGTAGAGAACACCACAGGGTTTGTAGAGAGGATCAAAGACCTCATATTGGAACCTGAGGAAACTTTGGCATCATACGATGTGACTTCTCTCTTTACATCTGTCCCAACCCCAGCAGCAGTCTCAGTGGTGAGGACGAGGCTGCTGGCGGATGTTTCTCTGCATGAAAGAACCAAACTGAAACCGGATCACATCTGCCAATTATTAGAAATCTGCCTTAATACTACGTATTTTCAATTTCGGGAAAAATTTTATAAACAAATCCATGGTTGTGCTATGGGCTCACCAGTTTCACCCATAGTGGCTAATCTTTACATGGAAGAGATGGAGAAACAGGCCCTCACATCCTTCCCAGGGACAAAACCTAGACACTGGTTTAGATATGTGGACGATACTTTTGTCATAATTAAGAAACAAGAAATTCAATCCTTCACAGATCATCTCAACTCTGTAGACTTCAACATTAAATTTACTCGTGAGGACATTCAAGAGAACCAACTAGCCTTCTTGGATTGTAAAGTAATTATAAAAGAGGACAGAGCGCTAAAAACAGAAGTCTTTAGGAAGGCTACGCACACTGACCAATACTTACTTTTTGACTCTAACCACCCTTTACAACATAAACTAGGAGTTATCAGAACCCTCCAGCATAGGGCTAAACTAATACCAACTAGCACTGAAGGTAGAGAAAAGGAGTCAAAACATATCAGGAGAGCACTCATTAACTGTGGGTACCCTCAGTGGTCATTCAACAAATGTCAGAAAGAAAGAATAGCGAACGAAACCAATAATTCTCAAGATTCTAAAAGGAGAGGAGTAGCAGTACCGTACATTGCAGGAGTTTCTGAAAAATTACAAAGAGTCCTTTGGCAACATAAAATTCCTACTTATTTCAAACCGATAAACACGTTAAGGCAAAAATTAGTGCATCCAAAAGATAGGCTACCAAATGAAAAACAAAGTAATGTAGTTTATTCCATACATTGTAAGAATGAAAATTGTAAAGAGCAGTACATTGGGGAGACTCAACAAATTCTCAAAAAAAGACTTTATCAACATCGCAGGGATAATACTAGTGGGCCTCAATCGGCAGTACATTTGCACCTAAAAGCTAGCAACCACTCATTTGACGACAATGAGGTTAAAATCTTAGCGAAAGAACATAGATGGTTTGAAAGGGGGGTAAAAGAGGCGATTCTTATAAAACAACAAAATCCTTCATTAAACCGGTCTGGTGGTGTGAGGTTCAATTTGGATCGTTCATACAATAGCCTGCTCAGGCAAAACAGGTTAGGCAACTTTCGCAATGCTGATGAGGGTCGTTATGCTGATGAGGTGATACCGGGGGGAGTGGGTGTAATAGGCCAATCGTTAGTCAGGAATGTAGGAACAATCAGTGGGGCCACAGGGGGGGGTCCCACGCCCCCCCCAACCTGAGAGTAGGGACCTATCATAGCTGTGTCCGGCGCCACCAGGTCTGGACATTAGGGATATATAAATGGGGCCGATACGACCAGTCAGACTTTAGTTCGCTGACGAAGCCTCTTGGATAGGAGGCGAAACGTCCGAAACCTTCACTTTTGTACAGATGACGGCTGAAGAAACCTTCTCATCGATATTATTATTATTATTATTATTATTATTATTATTATTATTATTATTATTATTATTATTATTATTATTATTATTATTATTATTATTATTATTATTATTGATGTCCTGGTAGTCAAGTGGTTAGCACACCGGCTTCACAGTGGAGAGGTTGCCGGTTCGTGTCCCGGTCCGGCCTCCCTGTGTGGGTTTTCTCCAGGCAATGTTCCCTCTAATTTTTCATGTGTGTGAGCAGACACACAAGCGACCTGAGCATACTGAGGACCCCTGTGAGCAACATCAGATGTGTACGCTGTGGCCACACGCCTGTTGAACTGCGCCTATGGGCAGGGCACATTCGCGCCGTTCTGCTCCGATTGGCTGCCTACTGTACGGCATTATTGGCTGGACACCTGTCACTCCAGCCAATAGCCTGGCACCTGAATTATCTTGCAAAACGGCACAAAATATATATACTGTATCTATACGGTCTAATTAACTAAATTATATCCGTTCTAAAATTAGATATTAAGTAATGCGTTTCTGTTTTATTTTATTTTGTGCGCTGCATAGATGTTCATGTGCACTGAATATGTGCAAGCAGTGCGCGATTGCGCACGCGCGCAGTTTAAAGGGAACATTGTCTCCGGGTACTCCGGTTTCCTCCCGCACTCCAAAAACATCAACAGCAGGCAGATTGAAGACTTCAAATTGTCCCTTGGTGTGAGTGTGAGAGTGACTGTTGTTTGTCCTTGTGTGCCCTGCGATTGGCTGGCAACCGCCTCGTGCCCGAAGACAGCTGAGATAGGCTCCAGCACCCCCCGCGACCCTAATGAGGAATCAGCGGTACGGAAAATGGATGAATGGATATTATTATTATTATTACTATTATTATTATTATCATTTGCAAGCTATTTGCTATCTATTAGCTATCTGGCTGGCTAGCTAGCTATCTAGATAGCTATCTAGCTGGCTGGCTATCTAGCTACGTGTCTGTTGGCTATCGATTAACTAGTTAGCTAGCTTTCTATCTATTTGAGTTACTTCCTGGTTGAGTGAACACTGGCGCGTGTGGCTGGCGCTGCTCACCCACAGAAAAAAATCTTAATAAAGCTGACTTTGACTTTGATCTTGTGACTGTAAAGTGACCTTGAAAGTTTTGAAAGGCGCTTATAAATGAAAATTATTATTATTATTATTATTATTATTATTATTATTATTATTATTATTATTATTATTATTATTACACCTCACTGACAAGGCGTCAGTGAGGTTTTCCATGTAGAGGCAAAGTTGTCTAAAAACGACTGTACAAATCTGCCTAATGAAGTTGTCATTAAAGGAATTTTGACATATTGAATTTATGATTTCATAAATTTTGTTTGCCAGGTTTGGTGATGACATCATACCTCAGTAAAGGTGTAATGAGTAAATGTTTGTCTAGGATGAAAAAAAACATATACTCCAAGTATAATTGGATTGGATTGGATTGGATTGGATTGGATTTGCCTTTATTAGTCTCACAGTGGAGAAATTTACATTTCACAGCAGCAAAGTGATGAAAGGAATGAAAGTAGAAATACATGAGCTGCTGGAAAGGCAGCCACTCTTGCGGCGCCGTCTTGAAGTCAAAAGAACAAAAAAAATAAAAAAATAACAAATAATATGACAGCATAGAGACAATATGACAAAACAAAGACACAGAGAGACATTCATTCTTCAGGACTTGCTGTACCCTCTTTGTGATGACATGAAGCAGTTCTAGATGAAAGAGGAGAGGATCAAAGTGTCTTTCCACCAGTGGATCAGGGACATCATGGTGGAATGTGCACGTCGACTACAAGCTAAATGTTGAAAGCAAACACGCAGTTGTAGCATCCATTGACGAAAAGAGATTGTCTCACATCTCCTGTTCCACATAAATCTGCTTTAATTCCAAGCCGCAACTGTAATAATAATAATAATAATAATAATAATAATAATAATAATAATAATAATTTCATTTATAAGTATGGGAATGTCAGTCCCATTGCATCCTATTGATGTACTGTACTGCATGGTTTTATTTTCTTTTTACTGTTAACGATGTTACAAGGCCAGTCACAATGGTATTTATATATCACTACACTCCTTATGAAAAATTAAAACTTTTCAATGAAAATGGTGAGATTCCATAGCATGATGCAATAGAAAAATGTTCAAATTTACTCAGTCACTTTGTTTTATTAGTTACACATCAGGCGAGATTAGAAAGATTGTGATAGTTCTGTACAATGTGACAACAATGTTGGGAGTTGTGCAGCAGGACACATTTGACAGTTGTGAGAAAACCATAGAAATAGATAGGTTTAGAAGTGGCGTAGAGACGAGGTTGATGGCAAACCCGGAAGTGACGGCACGAGTTGTAGCGTCCATAGTAACGTGGCTTGGTTTGGCATAGAAATAGGATAGTTTTGAGCGTATTTAGGTCTATTTAAGGTATGGATGCTGTAAAAAGGAAGAACAGTTGGGGGCCGCAATGTTTCGCTTACGGATGCTTCAACTACAAGATGAAAAACAAAGGAATTTTGTTCTTCAAGTGAGTGAAAATGAAATTTCTATAAAAAGAAAAACAAATTATTCGTTTTGCGATGTTTTAGCGACTAATTTTCGTCCTGTTTTCGATCTTCGACCGTGTATAAGTACGTTCTAGCTGTTCTTCATTAGTATGAAATTGAATTGGCTCTGCCTCCTCAAGCATGTAACTAATTTGACACTAAATTTGAACTGCAATAATATATTGCTAAGTTCATTGTTAACGCTAAAAACGTGTCTCACTAAACATCATTTAGCAATATTGTTAACGCTTAGCAATATTGCTAAATAGCAAAGTTTAGTGAAACGCGCCCCAGGTTAGCCGACTCTGCTCATACAACATACTAATAATTACTTCTTGATCTTTTTGATCCGTTGTAGATTTCACACATATACACTATACACAGTGTTACCTAATCCTCTACAATTTCTGATTTAGTCCAATTCCGATCACCAATTAAGTATGATCATTTTTTATGAATGTTATTTTTTTTACGTTTGAAGATTGGTTACAATCACACTCAAAAGATAATTATCCTATGTATTTGAATTTTCAATCTTAAAGAGCTGTCATTTCTATTATTCATAACATTTTTAGACTCTGAATAAATATACATCAATAGTGGTGTATTTAATTGCAATTGTATGTTTTGGATTATAAAAAAATTATAATCCAAAGCATATCTGATCTTGAAAGTTGAGGTTTTTGGACTTGTCCGACTTCACATCGCGCCGAAAGACGACGTGAGAGTGAAGTAGTTGTCTTCTAAAACATATTTAGCCACAAAGTATTAGAATTTCGTCGAATACCGGAAGAAAATCGACGAAAAACGAGCAAAAATTATTCATATGGTACGGAACTGTGTCAGAGGCTACAACTCGTGATGTCATCAGTGACGTCACGACCTGGTGACCGCGGGCGCCATGCTATTGCCTCCTTTGGGCACTTCTAAACCTATTTCTATGGAGAAAACAGATGAACTTTTGCAAGTTTTTCTTTTTTTCCCCTCCATGGTAATACCCAAGCCTCCTTAGAGATGAGGCAATACTGCCGCCCAGATATGCTCATTGCTGTGCTGTGCACTGCACCGTGTAGTAATATTGTATTGTGGAGCTACTGTAAGTATATAGGGCAAAATATTACAATCACCTCTAAACTATTATACAACTACAAATTAGGGTTCAAAGACAATAACACACACAATGTTAAATTTGCCCCAAATGACAGGAACACTGCATTAAAGAGTGCATTTATGTACCAAAAATTCATTGCAATGGTAAAAGTGTTTTAGCTTCTTTTGAAATATTGATTCTAATCTTTATTTATCATGTGTTATGATGTGATGTACTACTGTAATGTATGGTGTAACTACAGTATATCATAGTGTACACTTTGTTGATGTCACGTTTCAGTTTGCGACCAACTGCACTGTAGGTTCCCGCCTGCAGGTGCACATGTGTTCGTCGTTTCAATCGGTGGCATTAAAAAGGACTCCTGGCACGACCAATCAGTGTCAGGTTTGTTTCGTCTTGTCATGTTTTACTCGTGGTTTTGTTTGCTACTTTGGACCTTTTTGTTCTGATGACTTTGCTATTTGAGGTTTTGTTCCTGCTGATTTTATTTAATATAATTTATCAAATTCTCCCTGCTCCTCCCTCCTGCCTGCTTTTTTGGGTTCCACCACCACCACCTTGCTATTTGTGAAAGTTCAGTCCATGTTCGTGTATTTGTTTTTATTTGGCTATTTTACTCTGCGGTCTGCTGCCATGTCAACATTGCAAAAGGGAATCTGTATGTTGCCATACCTGGATGAACAAGGGTTAAATAAATTAATCTGCAGCCTATATACATATGTACAGTATCATATCCAAGTGAAGATTACACAGTGGTGGTGTACGAGCAGGAATTTATTGTCTCTCTTATCTTTTTGTGGTGTTTTTTGTTGCAAAGAAATAATTAATCGTTAGATTATACAGAATACAGAAAAAGTAAAGAATGCAAAGAGCAGCTGAACATTATTGACTATTATTTTGAGTTTTAATTTATTTAACAGATTACAAACAATCAATGAGTTAAGTATCATTAAGTAGTTATATATTGCTTTTGCATAAAGTGGATACACATGCGACACAATCATTGGCGATTCATGCCATTTGCTGCAAGAAATCAAGTTAGTACTTTTAACCACCTGGATTTTATGGAACAATGCTCCGGACTAAATTATTTTCCAAGAAGCACAGTGGCACCTAACCTATTATTTTAACAATGTAGGTTGAAAATTTAGGGGAGCACATGTTACAAAGTAAATATTCATCCCGGACTGAAGTGTGCGCTACTACACTAGGTTAGTTAGCAACAACAACAAAAATTTATATAAAAATCCACTATATCAAAATGCCACCATTTAGGGGCAGTTTGGAACCCGTCAAAGGGAATTTTATTAATAGTTAATTTTCAAATAAAAGAAGTGAATGATGAAACAAACGTTTTTTTCTATACCTTTCCATCCAAATAAATAAAATGCAGACTTATAAAATATCACTTTTGATATGCTGCTGAAAAACTAGACAGCAGGCAATCAATGGCACACACCTGCTTTTACTGTTAATTTCTTTGTAGTGAAATCCGAAATGTTATTCATGACAAGCGTCATCTTTGTCGCTGTCTTTTCTGCGTGCATCCCCAGCAGACTTGAGCTCCATGAGCTCCACTTGATGCTTGGCTGCAGTCTCCAGCACTTGCTGTTTGTTGTAGAACACCACAAAGTTATTTATGATGGGGTGTATGGGCAATGCGATGGCTATGACTCCACATAGGAAACTCACGGCCGCGTTACACTTGCCGAGTGTGGTTTTGGGGTAGATGTCTCCATATCCCACCGTCGTCATGGTGATGATGGCCCACCAGAAGGACTGCGGAATGCTCCGGAACAAAGTCTCTGGGTGACTTTGCTCCATGGTGTAGCCCAGAGCGGAGAACACAAATATCCCCACGCCCATATACATGAGCAGCAGCCCCAGCTCTTTGAGGCTCTTCTTTAGCGCGTACGTGAGCGTCTGCAGTCCCGACGAGTGACGCGCCAACTTGAAGACGCGCGCGATGCGCATTATGCGCAACGCCTGCACGGCCTGCTGAACGTTGCCTAATTCCATCATGGAACTGGTGCCGAGGTGGGTCAAACTGAGGACAACGTAGAAAGGCATAATAGCCATAAAGTCCACGATGTTCATGAAGGAGAGGACGAAGTGTAACTTATTTGGTGATGAAGCGAGTCGAAGCAGGTACTCCGCGGTGAACCACAGCATGCACGCAGTTTCAATTGCCTCCAAAGTCGGGTGCTCCACCAAATCTCCCTCGGCGTCTGTTACTTGCAATTCTGAGATGGTTCCCACGCACATCACCACCGCCGAGACCAGAACGGAGAGGAAGGACGCGATGGCGACAACGCGCGCGGGGAAAGAGGAACCGGGCTTCTCCATGAGCCTCCACAAGAACCGCTGGCACCTTTGCGTTCCCGTTGCGCTAGGATCGACCTCCGTGTCTTCCAAAATCACTTTCACTTTACATGCGATTTCTTTCAGCTCGCCCTCCTTTTCGCTCAAGTAACTTTTGCAGCACTCGTCCAAAGCACTTTGGTCTATTTTCCAAAATTCCATCTCCTTGATGAAACAAATGGGGCAAATGCCGTGTTTAATGTGAATTTCGTCGAAGTAATAAACATCGATAATACACTTGAACGCATCTGGATCCCGGTCGAAATAAAACTCCCTTCGCCCTGGGTCAAAGTCGTCACAAAGAGAGGAAAAAAGTTCAGGATTCTGCGTCGACGAGCAGTTAACCAACTCGGCCAATCTGCTGTCCGGGTAACGATTCAAAATATCCCCAAAAAGCACCACACGAACCCCGCCGATGTTCACGGTGATCTCATGCTCATCACACGAAAAGGTTCTGTACCTCGGTTTCGGGATCGTCCACATTTTTTTTGCAATTGTTTAGTTGGAGCAATCAAAATGTTGAATTACAGAAATTTGGAGTTTATGTAAATATGCACATGATTTCAATGTGCAAAACGTTTTTCTTCTAAAAGCTGACAGATAGACTGAATGACACGAGCACTTTCTCGAACGCTCCGAGATAGAGGAAGAGAGGGAGAAATAAAGCGAGAGAGAGAGAGAGAGAGAGAGAGAGAGAGAGAGAGAGAGAGAGAGAGAGAGAGAGAGAGAGAGAGAGAGAGAGAGAGAGAGAGAGAGAGAAAGAGCACTTCAGTTTAAAAGGGAGTGTTTTATTCGGACGTTGTTGTGAGATCAATTAATCAATTGCTTCGATTCCAGACACTAAAACAATGTTAGTCTGATTTCAAGGTGTGTGCAGCAACGTTGTTTTGTGTCAATTATACTAGTGTTGTAGCCGTTGAGGAATGAGCACACACGATTAAATGTGGAGACGTGTTTATTCCAACGACTAATAAGTGGATCTCCACAGAACAGCATAAGCAGTGTAATATATGTAACATGAACCGCCCCCTCCTCTGCACCTGCTGGGTGAGATGCCTGGTCCTAGTGCCCGCCACACAGCCCCCCCCCAGAACACCTAGAAGGAAGGTCAAGGTGAAAATTTTGCAGGGGGCTTAACCAGCCTGCCCCAACGACTACGCAGTCCGTCTTTCGGTGGTGAAGGTGATTCGGGCGAGACCTCAGTGGGGGAACGACACTCAACCCTGGCATGCCGCGGTGAGGCTGGAGGTTTCGGAGGGCGTCCGCGTCGTGGGGCCTGGGCAGGCGAAACGTCCTCGCCTGCAACTAAATGAGCCGGTTTGAGCCTGTCTATTGAAATGCCCTCCCTCCGCCCACCCATATCGAGCACAAAACTCTTTTCACCGTGTTCGAGCAACCTAAACGGGCCGTCGTACGGCGGTCGGAGGGGGGAGCGGTGGGCATCGTGACGCACAAAGACGAAACGGGCTGACCTAAGAGCAGACGGAACAAATATTTTGGGGACGCAGTGGTGAATAGGTGCTGGAGTCAGGGGCTCTGCTGGCAAAAGGGGGAATGAAGGTGCACCCGAAGCTTCAGGCAGAAATTCACCAGGAACGCGGAGTGGTTGACCGAGCACTAACTCTGCGGGGGCGGCGTTAAGGTCTTCTTTAGGGGCCGAACGTAACCCGAGCAGGACCCACGGAAGCTGGTCGACCCAGTTACCGTCCGACAGCGCGGCCCGTAGCGCGGCTTTCAGTGACCGGTGGAAGCGTTCGCACATCCCGTTAGCCTGCGGGTGGTAGGCCATAGTGCGGTGTACCTGCACACCCAAGGACATGGTGAGGAGATGTGTGCAACCCTGCGAAGGAGGGAGGGGCCCGACCAGATCCACATGGACGTGGTCAAATCTCCTGTCTGGAATTGGAAAAGTTTCCAGGTTTGCTCGGGTGTGCCTGTGGACTTTGGCGCGCTGACATGCCACGCATGCAGCTGCCCACTTCCTGACGTCCTTCCGTAACCCAGGCCAAACAAACTTGGCCCCAAGTAGTTTGACT
The DNA here is from genome assembly GCF_051943395.1 of Hippocampus bargibanti. Lineage (NCBI taxonomy): Eukaryota > Metazoa > Chordata > Actinopteri > Syngnathiformes > Syngnathidae > Hippocampus > Hippocampus bargibanti. The sequence goes on along the minus strand of NC_142742.1, from coordinate 19,430,755 downwards.
GACGCCCGGACGCCAGGGTGTGAAAGGGAATGAATAGAATCAAAAATTCGCCGACGCCACTCCTGCGGAACCACGGGACGAGTGCGACCCGTAGACACATCGCAGAGGAGAGCGGGACCCCCTTCACACAGTGCCACCTTCTCAAGTTTCAGGGCTGTGCCTGCTGCCTTGAGTTCGTGGATGTCCGGATCCTCAGATTGGGCGGTGGCCATCTCTGAAAAATCCACCCCGAGCTGGACTGGACACACAATCGCGCGTGACAAGCAATCGGCCACAGGGTTACATTTGCCGGCCACGTGCTGAATGTCTGTTGTGAATTCAGAAATGGCCGCCAAATGCCGTTGCTGTCGGGCCGACCACGGTTCAGTCACCTTTGACATGGCGAATGTGAGTGGTTTGTGATCCACATATGCGGTAAACCGGCGCCCCTCGAGGAGGAAACGAAAATGGCGCGTTGCAAGATAGAGTGCTAACAACTCTCTGTCGAAAACACTGTACTTGCGTTCGTTATCTTGCAGCTTCCGACTGAAAAATGCAAGGGGCTGCCATTCGTTCTCCACAAGCTGCTCAACCACCGCCCCTACGGCAACATCAGACGCGTCGGTAGTCAAGGCTACCTGTGCGGTTGAGATTGGGTGGACCAGAAGAGTTGCACCCGCAAGAGCTTCCTTGGCCCGTTGGAAGGATTGTGCTCGTTGCGGTGTCCACTCGACGGGGTCGTTAGCCTTCTATTTTCTCAAGGCGCCGTAGAGGGGTTGTAGGAGGTCGGCTGCGTGAGGAAGAAACCGGTTGTAAAAATTGATCATGCCCAAAAACTCCTGCAGAGCCTTAACTGTGGCCGGGCGGGGGAAATCCACCACTGCTTGCACTTTGGCGGGTAAGGGGATGGCGCCCTGTGGAGAAATGCGATGGCCCAAGAAATCGATCTTGGACAGACCAAATTGGCACTTAACAGGGTTAACTATAAGGCCGTGCGAATCAAGGCGCTTGAAAACTTCGGTTAAGTGCGACAGGTGTTCCTCCGGTGAAGGGCTGGCCACAAGGATGTCGTCTAGATAGACAAATACAAAATCAAGACCTCGCAAGACTGAGTCCATCAGTCTCTGAAAGGTCTGTGCCGCCCCCTTCAGGCCAAAAGGCATACGGAGGAATTCAAAAAGGCCAAAAGGGGTTATTACTGCAGTTTTTGGCACATCTTCTGCCCGTACCGGAACCTGGTGATAACCGCGAACGACAACTTTGGAAAAGATCACGGCTCCGGCCAAACGTGCGGAAAAGTCCTGGATGTGCGGAATTGGGTAACGGTCGTGTGTGGTTACATTATTAAGCCGACGAAAATCACCGCACGGCCGCCAAGAACCGTCACTTTTGGGGACCATGTGCAATGGTGAGGCCCACGGGCTGTTGGAACGCCTCACGATGCCCAAGCGCTCCATCGTCGCGAACTCCCCTTTCGCCATTGCCAATTTTGCCGCGTCGAGGCGACGAGCGCGGGCAAAAACTGGCGGGCCAACCGTGGGAATGAAATGCTCTACCCCGTGTTTAGTATCGGCATTGGAAAAGGCGGGTGTGGTTAACGACGGATAATCGGTCAGCAGGCATTCATAAACGTTACCCGATGTTAAATAATTTGCATGCGTTAACGCCCCGAGCCCTCCAGCCTCACACGGAAAAGTGGCGAAAGAGATGGCGTCAATCAAACGACGGTTGGCAATGTCCACAAGAAGTCCGTGAGCACATAAAAAATCGGCGCCAATTATGGGAACTGTGGTCGCGGCAACAATAAAGTTCCACTTGAATTCCCGTCCGTGGAAACGCACAGTCACCGACCTGGAACCGAAGTTAGCGATGGGCGAGCCGTTAGCTGCGCACAAGGCAGGCCCCCATCCACCTGCCATCTTGTCCGCAGCGGTGGGCGTCAGCAGGCTTACTTATGCCTCGCTGTCCACAAGGAAACGTCTTCCTGACGAGGAGTCCGTGACGAAAAGCAGCTCGCTTTCGTTGCTGGCGCCCACGGCTGCTACTGGGTGTCGGGCGTTGAATTTTCCCGTCGTCTCGTAGGAGCAGGGGGGTGCGCAGCGTCGAGCCTTGGCGCCAAACCGCTGATGGAAATAGCAGGTGGCTTTCCCGCGCCGCTTCTGCGATCCCACTGCGGCCACGACGGTTGGATCAATTTGCACGGCTAACCGCCGTATCGCCAGAAGCGCTCGATCTGCTTCTTCCGCCAAACCACGATAGTCGCCGGTGGCTAGGCACGTCGAGTTAGCGAGCACGGCCGCACTTCGGGTGGTAGCTGGCGAAGGAAAATGTGCCATTTCTACCATGCAGCGTCCTCCGACGCCAGGGCCCTCGACTGACGCTCTGCAACTGTACGAACTGCAACTGTACGAACTGCAACGAACGGAAATCCGGGAAGGCAGCCACAGTCGAGAGCGCCGCCGTAGTCGCGGACGCCGCCCCATTCGAGAGCGCAGCCTAAGCCGCAACCGGAACCCATCCAGCGCGGACCCCGACCTGTGCTGGTACCACCAATATTGGGGTGACCGGGCCAAACGATGCAGTGAGCCGTGCAAGAGGTCGGGAAACGGCGCAGCCAGGGAGTGAACACGGCTTCCCACTTGCCTGGCACCTCCACAACCAGCCACATCATTTATGTCCACGACCGCACATCGAGAAGACGATTCATGGTGGGCTCGGCTGCTGACATCAGCGTTCTGCTACCTTCCCCTGCGGAGCGCCGGAACCCAGACGCTGGAGTGTCCCTGCAAGCTGCCAACCGCACCACCATTCAGACGTATGGCCAACGGTTTCTCAACCTCGACTTGGCCTACGTCGCTCCTTCCCTTTTATCTTCACCATTGCCGATGTTCCTCACCCCATCCTTGGCGCGAACTTCCTGCACAATTTTGATCTGTCCGTCAACAGCCGCAGGAAGAGGTTGACTGATGAGACGACCGGCCTGTCCGTGCACGGTAGGATGGGCAACCCTGCGCTTCTTCATCTCTCGCATGTACCATCTCCTTCATCTTCTCCATTTGTCACGCTCCTTCGACGATTCCCCGACCTGACCAACCCCAGTCGGACGACCCTACCTGCTCCCGACGTTGTTCACCACATTGTGACCACTGGTCCCACGAAGTTTCAACGTTTTCGCCGCCTTGTCCCGACAAAACAACGGATTGCTGAAGCCGAATTTGCATCAGCAGAAGTTGCATCATGCGATGCGTTGTCGGTTGGTCGAGGGACGCCACGACCATGTAATATTTTAGGTCATCTGTCGTGACGCCTTGTAGGTGGAAAAGTGCTTCCACATGCTGGAACCACGAAGCCGGGTCGCTGTGCCAGAACTCGGGCAACTTCGCGGCGTAGGCGGCAGCTGCGAGTTTGGGCGCCGGTCGTGGCGACATGGCCGTAGAAGAAACATCTTCGTCCGTTGCCATGAACATTTCCATCGTCGGGGTCACCAGTGTAGCCGTTGAGGAATGAGCACACACGATTAAATGTGGAGACGTGTTTATTCCGGGGCAGCCCGGTAGTCGAGTGGTTAGCACACCGGCTTCACAGTGCAGAGGTCGCCGGTTCGCATCCCGGTCCGGCCTCCCTGTGTGGAGTTTGCATGTTCTCCCCGGACCTGCGTGGGTTTTCTCCGGGTCCTCTGGTTTCCTCCCACACTCCAAAAACATGCATGACAGGCAGATTGACCACTCCAAATTGTCCCTAGGTGTGAGTGTGAGAGTGACTGTTGTATGTCTTTGTGTGCCCTGCGATTGGCTGGCAACCAATTCGGGGTGTCCCCCGCCTCGTGCCCGAAGACAGCTGAGATAGGCTCCAGCAACCCCCGCGACCCTAATGAGGAATAAGCGGTACGGAAAATGAGATGAGATGAGATGAGATGAGACGTGTTTATTCCAACGGCTAACAAGTGGATCTCCACAGAACAGCATAAGCAGTGTAATATATGTAACATGAACCGCCCCCTCCTCTGCACCTGCTGGGTGAGATGCCTAGTACTAGTGCCCGCCACAGTGTGAGAAAAACGCACACGCGCACACACGTGCACGTACACACACACATTCACACTCACGCACACGAAAATCAAATATACGCTAAGTTTTCATAATTGTCTTCCATTGTGTATTTCATGAGATTTGGGTTCCCTTTGGGATAACATCGAAATATTGGGATGATTACAGCATGATGCTGCTATTATTTGTCATGCTGTAATTGGGGTCCTACTTGGGGTAAGCAATTAGTGAAATCGCTGGACAGCTCTGGGGCCATTGTGTTTTTTTTTTTCCGCCTGTAATGGACAGCATCTTCACAGCCCCGCTTTGGTCAGTGGAAGGTCGGTGCTGTTGGACAGTCTGCGGCTGGATGGATACATGGCTTGAGGAGCCCGCGATAAGAAGGAAGGAGTGTCAGCGCAGAGCGCCGATGTGTATATGGAACTGTCGCGGGATGGAATTGACGCTGATTTATGGGGGACAGGAGATGTGAGACAATCTCTTTTCGTCAATGGATGCTACAGCTGCGTGTTTGCTTTCAACATTTAGCTTGTATTCGACATGCACATTCCACCATGATGTCCCTGATCCACTGGTGAAGAGATGGTTTGATCCTCTCCTCTTTCATCTGGAACTGCTTTATGTAACAAAGAGGGTACAGAAAGTGCTTAAGAATGAATGTCTCTCTGTGTCTTTGTGTTGTCATGTTATTTGTTATTTCGTTTTGTATTTGTTCTTTTGACTTCAAGACGGCGCCGCAAGAGTGGCTGCCTTTCCAGCAGCTCCTGTGTTTTGCTTTTCTACTTTCATTTCGTTCATAACTTTGCTGCTGTGAAATGTAAATTTCTCCACTGGGAGACTAATAAAGGCAAATCCAATCCAATCCAAATTAAAAAAGAAATTAGTTCAACGAAAAGAAAGAATACACAAAGAAATAAACAAACAAATAAACAAGCACATCATAATTTAAAACAGATTCTTTTCTTACAGACTGTGTATTGTAGGTGTTCATATGGCTGACATGTTTCGGCGTATACTTCCGCCAAACTACTACTTTGTTATGTAGGGTAACATCATGCCAAGCCTTTTCTATCAGCTGAACACAATGATACACATTGAAATGGTCCTTCCCATAATCCCTAAGGGATAGTTCGGTGTCATTAGTCATGTGAAAGCATCGAGTAAATAAAGCCTTTGTGTAAAGCTTTGTTGCGAAGTATGATGGCAATGGTGGACTTAGCATATCCGCTAAGCCACTAAATAAGACAAACGCACACCTCGTTCGTGTTTCTCAGTGATCTCCTTCTTCTCCTCGACTGTAATTTTGTTTTGTGTCTTCTTTGGCTGAACAAGAGCCTGTGGCAGTATGGCAGAACAGGCTGATGTTGCTCTGTGTTTTGACACAGTCAAGTGCTGTGGTCAAGGATAGTCCCAAAGGAATATGGACTCCGGAAGAGGTGAGTGAAAAGAACATTTTATTCATTTGCCAAATCACACTGTGTGCTTGTCACTGAGTAAATTAAGGCCACATTTACACCATATCCTCTATTATGATTAAATGCTAATGTTGTTTAACTGTATTTCCGTGTACATTTGAACACCTTCGATATGGTTGTATTTGACAGAATAAAGGTCTCGTGTATAGCGGTGGTTTTTAATGTATTTTATTTGTATTATTTGGATATGTGTGGGCATCACTTTTTTTGCCAATGACATGAACCTCTCCCTTTAGTGTCTTTACTCTGTCCTCATCTTCCACACATCCTGCCATGATACATATTCAAACCGGGCTACTATATAAACCCAAAAATAAAAATTATGTGACTTGCAATGCAGGGTTACGTCTACCCTCAAACAGGCCAAGGTATATGTGGATGACAATTATTATACTGCTTGAATGGTGTGAATCATAGCTTAATATTATGAGCTAGTTTCCACTCTTTGGGCATGCAGTTATCGGTACATTAAAAATAATGTCATGCACCTGATGTTAATTTTCTCTTCTGTGCAGGATGAAAACCTTGTACGAAATTTTGGAGAACACAACTGGACTACTTTGGCCACTCTTTTGCCAGTAAGAATGAGTTAGAATGAGATACATAATACAACCCAATCAGATCCAAACTGGCAAAAAAAAAAAACCTGAAGTAGCGTATCAGCGTGATACTGCACGGTTGCCTATTTTCCTTGTCTTGCTGGCACTTCAGAAGCACAGACTCGTGTAAGAACGGACGGGCAATGCCGCTTCCTTCTGGTCAGTAAAAGTGAAGCTGTCCAGTTATTTGAAATCCAGTTATTTGTCAGATGCATTTTCATATTACCTCAGAGAAGCGATACATGCAAATTTCCATAAGGATGCGATTTCAAAGTAAAACATGCATTGATGAGAATTTAATCAGTAAAATAACAAAAGTTGTCAAGAGTGAAAACACAAGATGGCTGCTTTCTGGCTTCAGTGACCAGAAAAATCTATGAACATGTTTCAAAATCAAAGAGGTGAGACACTCATTCACTGAGAAACAAGTTGGAATTGGTCCATTATGTCTTGCTACTCGACAGGGTAAGACGGGTACACAGTGTATATGACGCTGGAAATATCTGAGCAGCGATGTGACGCCAGACTGCTGGACAAAAGAGGAAGAAGAAAAGGTGAAGAACTTGCAAACTAATTCAATAGAACCTTTAAAGGACAACGACACAATTTTTTTGTTTCCTAACTGACATCAGAAAAACTTTTTATAGCATCTAAAATACCCAAAACACGCAGGGTGATATTTTTAGTCAAACGCAAAACACCAATAAACAGGACTTAAAGTTGCCCAAAACTGCCACTAATGAGCTCAAACCAGGAGAGATTCAGAAAGTCCCGCCCCCATGTTCGTGAAATCTCGTCTGGAAACTCCTTCACAAACTGCCTTGCCCCCGAATTAAAACAATGGCTTCGGAGAGTTCAGATTTGGAAAAGATCCTTTCTTGTTAATCATCCAGTTATGAATATGATTCAAATAGTTCTGAAGAGGAAAGCATAAGTGTTTGCGATCGATTAAAGAAGTCCTTCCGTATCAATTTGAGCCGTGTATGCAAAGCGACAAAACTGGTGAAGGACACGACATATGAAGCATATATGAAGCTCAGGTAATTAGTCATATAACATCAATTTGGGTGATATGTGGCATATAAGGACATGAATAACAGATACTAAGCTACAAGATGTCAACATCAATGCAGATTGTTTAATGGTTGTGCATGCAAAAAGTTGTTGCAACTTTCAAGATAAAAAGTTACAAACTTACGTATGAATGGCCTTCTATACAATGGAGTTCATAATAAGAAAATCGAGAATTTAATCACGGGGTCAAGAAAAGCATTCAGATCAGAATCACCTTTATTGCCAAGTATGTCGAACACACAAGGAATTTGTTTCCGATAGCACAAGTATCATCAGTATCATCATACAGTTCCATTCGGGCTACTGTTCAGAGTTAATGGCTTCGGGGAAGAAGCTGTTTAAATGTCTGCTGGATTTGGTGCGCATGGATCGTTAGCGCCTGCCTGAGGGGAGTAGCTGGAAAAGGTGTCTCCTAGGACATGAAGTGGGGGGTCAACACCAACTCAACAGGTCTATAGTCATTCAATCCCGAGGGGTGCTGGTTTCTTTGGAACTGGGACGATAGTAGACTGTTTGAAGCAGGATGGGACTTCACACTGCTCCAGGGATCTGTTGAAGATTCGTGTGAAGACCGGAGCCACCTGGTCAGCGCAGACTTTCAGGCAGGAGGGGGACACTCTGTCAGGTCCCGCAGCTTTCTTGAAGAGCTGTCTCACATCCAGTTTGTGGATCTGTAGGGCAGAGGGCGGAGATACGGTAGTTTCTGGTAATGGGGGTGTCCTTTTCAAATCGGCAAAAGAATGTATTTAGTTCATCAGCCAGTCCATTGTTGTACACTGCTTGGGGGGATGGTAAACGATAATTTGTTATTGCTTTCAGGTCATTCCAAACCGATGCAGAGTCGTTCGCGGAGAACTGTTTGTTAAGCCTCTCCGCATAACTTTTCTTTGCGATGTTAATTTCCTTTGTCAGTCTGTTTCGGGCGAGTTTGTAAACTGCTCGATCGCCACTTCTAAATCCGGACTCTTTTTCTTTCCTAAGATGCCTGAGTTTGGGAGTGAACCATGGCTTGTTTGTGTCGTCACCGGTGCGCACCACCGCTTTAATGTCTTTCAATTCCTTGATCTCCTTGATGTGCGTCTCACCCTGACGCATATCACACGCTTGAAAATGGTATAAAAGCAGCTGTCGTGGGACAGAGAGACTCAGACTCATCTCGGACTCAGACCCAGACAGACACACCGCTCGCAGAGACCTGCTCAGCATCGCACGGAGTTTCACAGCACGACTTGCTCGACTCCACGCCACGATCAAGCTCTGCGCGCGTCACCTGCCTGGGAGATCTGACAACGAACCTACTTACAAATAAAGAAAACCATCAAACTCTTTATTGGCGAGCCAGCCAGGAGGATTTTTTTCCCTCCTCCTCAGCCCAATCAACTCTCCGAATGGAAAGAGACCAGATTTCCAACATCTCCCTCAAACTCCCCCCCCCCCCCCCCCCCCCCCCCCCCCCGGCACAACGACATGGAGCTCTGGTTCCAAGTGGTTGACTCCCAATTCGTCAACCGTGGCATCACCCAGGAGACCACCAAATTCCACTATGCGATCGCTGCCCTCACTCAGGAGTTGGCTGGCCGTGTGCGGCGAGTCATCTTCGATCCTCCAGCTGAAAATCCTTACTCTGCCCTGAAACAGGAAATCCTGAGGCAGACCACCCTCACGGAACACCAGAGGTACGTAGCCTTGAGGCATGACGTCGAGCTGGGGGACAGCCGGCCCTCCCAGCTCCTGCAACGCCTCGAGACGGTGGCGGGCAACAGCCTCAAGGACCAGACTTTCCTGCTGCATGTCTTCATAGAGAAGCTTCCCCCGAGAATCCAAGCAGCCCTGGCAACCACACCACCCGACTCTACCTTGTTGGTCGCCCTCGCCGACAAAGTTGCGGAGGCGTACGCGGGGCAGCCTACCATTTCTACCATGCAGCGTCCTCCGACGCCAGGGCCCTCGACTGACGCTCTGCAACTGTACGAACTGCAACTGTACGAACTGCAACGAACGGAAATCCGGGAAGGCAGCCACAGTCGAGAGCGCCGCCGTAGTCGCGGACGCCGCCCCATTCGAGAGCGCAGCCTAAGCCGCAACCGGAACCCATCCAGCGCGGACCCCGACCTGTGCTGGTACCACCAATATTGGGGTGACCGGGCCAAACAATGCAGTGAGCCGTGCAAGAGGTCGGGAAACGGCGCAGCCAGGGAGTGAACACGGCTTCCCACTTGCCTGGCACCTCCACAACCAGCCACATCATTTATGTCCACGACCGCACATCGAGAAGACGATTCATGGTGGGCTCGGCTGCTGACATCAGCGTTCTGCTACCTTCCCTGCGGAGCGCCGGAACCCAGACGCTGGAGTGTCCCTGTAAGCTGCCAACCGCACCACCATTCAGACGTATGGACAACGGTTTCTCAACCTCGACTTGGCCTACGTCGCTCCTTCCCTTTTATCTTCACCATTGCCGATGTTCCTCACCCCATCCTTGGCGCGAACTTCCTGCACAATTTTGATCTGTCCGTCAACAGCCGCAGGAAGAGGTTGACTGATGAGACGACCGGCCTGTCCGTGCACGGTAGGATGGGCAACCCTGCGCTTCTTCATCTCTCGCATGTACCATCTCCTTCATCTTCTCCATTTGTCACGCTCCTTCGACGATTCCCCGACCTGACCAACCCCAGTCGGACGACCCTACCTGCTCCCGACGTTGTTCACCACATTGTGACCACTGGTCCCACGAAGTTTCAACGTTTTCGCCGCCTTGTCCCGACAAAACAACGGATTGCTGAAGCCGAATTCAACCACATTCTTCAGCTTGGTATTATCCGTCCATCGGACAGCAAATGGGCCTCCCCGCTGCACATGGTCCCCAAGGCGAAGGCAGGCGACTGGCGTCCCTACTGTGACTTCCGAGCACTGAATTTCGTCACAGTTCCTGACCGCTATCCTCTTCCTCACATCCACGACTGTGTGTCATTCCTCCACGGACAAACAGTGTTCTCCACCATCGATCTGGTGAGAGCCTACCACCAGATCCCTGTCGCGAAAGAGGATGTTTCGAAGACGGCCGTCACCACCCCATTTGGCTCGTTTGAGTTCCTCCGCATGCCATTTGGCCTCCGGAAGGCCGCTCAGACTTTTCAACGCTTCATCGACTCTGTCCTGCACGGTATTGACTTCTGCTGTGCCTACATCGATGACATCCTCATCGCCAGCAACTCCCAAGACGAGCACCTGCAGCACCTGCAAACGGTCTTCAAGCGTCTGGATGAGCACGGCCTGGTCGTCAACTCCGACAAGTGCGTTTTTGGCCAGCCCAAGGTCAAGTTCCTCGGCCACCTAGTTGATGGCAAAGGAGTATGCCCTCTACCCGGCAAGGTGCAGGCCATCCGTGACTTTCCCACACCCGAGACGGTAACCCAATTACAACGCTTCCTCGGGATGGTAAACTTCTACCGACGCTTCATCCCGAACTGTGTCGCGGTTGCCCTGCCACTAAACTCGCTGACTAGCAACAGGAAGAAGCACGTTCCCGTCGACCTCTCCTCCGAGCAATTGAAGGCTTTTCAACGGCTGAAGGATCTTGTTGCCGATGCAACACTCCTAGCTCACCCAAGCCTCGATGGTCAGTTGTCTCTCATGGTTGACGCCTCCACGGTTGCAATCGGTGCGGTTCTCCACGACGGCCTCAATGGCGACTCTCGACCCATCGCCTTCTTCTCCAAGGCCCTCCAGCCGGCCGAATGCCGATACTCCACCTTTGGCCGGGAACTTCTTGATGTCTACCTCAGCATGAAGCACTTCCGGCACTTCATCGAGGGTGGACGCGTCATCATCTATACCGACCACAAGCCACTCCTCTCTGCCATCCCCTCAGCATCGACGAAGTACCTGGAGCGAGAAGTTTGTACCTCTCGCAATTTGACCTTGAGTTTCGCCACGTCCAGGGGGCTCAGAACGAGGTCGCAGACGCCCTTTCTCGAGTTGAGATCAATGATATCCAGTTTCCCGACGGTCTTGACTACGATGAGATGGCAGCAGCCCAGGTACGAGAAGGTCTGGCCGACCATGCCAACGACTCCAACATCATCGTGGTCCCTCTCCATAACTCTGGCTGCACAATCCTGTGCGTCCAGTCCGACGGCGTCCCTCGACCACTGGTTCCCGACTCCTTCCGGCGAAAGGTGTTCGACTCTCTGCACAGTCTCTCTCATCCTGGAATTCGTGGCACGGCCAAGATGCTGGCGAAAAGGTTTTCCTGGAGGGGGCTGCAAAGAGACGTGCGAGACTGGGTGCGCGGCTGTCTACGATGCCAACGCTCAAAGGTCCAGCGCCATACGAAGTCACCCGTGGGAATTTTTGACACGCTGGACGCCCGGTTCAGTCACGTCCACATAGATCTTGTTGGACCCCTTCCCCCCTCCCGTGGCTTTCGGTACTTGTTGAGTTGCGTTGACCGCTTCCGGTGGTGCGAAGTCCTTCCCTTGTCCGACTGCGGGTCCGAAGCTGTTGTCGGTGCCTTCCTCCAACATAGGGTCGCCCACTTTGGGTCACCGAACACCATCACCACCGATTGTGGAGCCCAGTTCGAGTCTGCACTATTTGGCAAGCTGTGCAATTTTCTGGGATGTGAACGAAACCGGACAACTGCCTACCACCCAGCTGCGAACGACATAGTGGAACGCTTCCATCGCCAACTGAAGGCCTCCCTAATGTCTGCCGCCAATGCCGAACACTGGGTGGATAACCTGCCTCTGGTGTTGCTGGGCATCCGTTCCACTCTAAAGCCCGACATCAACTCGACTCCAGCGGAGCTGGTATATGGCACCAGTTTACGCCTGCCTGGTGAGCTGCTCAACCCGACCGACCCTACGACCGCTGACGTCAATGATCTGCTCACCCGCCTCCGGCAGTTTGCGCTGGCTCTGCGGCCCCAGTCACCACGAACATCGTACCAGCCGACGCACGTGGATCCCGCACTCCTAACATGTACGCATGCCTTCCTGCGGTGTGATCGGGTGCGTAAGCCCCTCCAGCCCCCTTACGATGGCCCGTATCCCGTCCTCTCCCGCGGTGAGAAGACGTTCCGGATTCAAATCAACGGCCGCGAAGATACAGTCTCCATCGACCGACTCAAACCGGCAGTCGTGGAGCCCACGTTGCCGTGCTCCCGAACACCGACGTCGGCCACCCCACCAACAACGCCCCCATGTCCAGTGATCGACCTTCTTCTTGCCTGGCCTCTCCGTGTGGCCGAACGACCCAGAGCGGCAGACGTGTGCACTTCCCAGAACGTCTCAGCTCCTACTGGCTCTTCTGAGTGCGTCCAGCTCGTTTTTTTCCTGCGTCGCCTTCCCCGACTTCAGATCCAGGAGGGGAGCCCTGTGGCGTCACCGGTGCGCACCGCCGCTTTAATGTATTTCAATTTCTTGATCTCCTTGATGTGCGTCTCACCCTGACGCATATCACACGCTTGAAAATGGTATAAAAGCAGCTGTCGTGGGACAGAGAGACTCAGACTCATCTCGGAGTCAGACCCAGACAGACACACCGCTCACAGAGACCTCCTCAGCATCGCACGGAGTTTCACAGCACGACTTGCTCCACTCCACGCCACGATCAAGCTCTGCGCGTCACCTGCCTGGGAGATCTGACAATGAACCTACTTACAAATAAAGAGAACCATCAAACTCTTTATGTTGTTGTTGAATGAGCGGAAGGACCAGTGTCTGTGTATTCATCCAACATGCCCGTTGAAGTTTCAAAGACGCTCCAATCAGTGCAGTCTAAGCATTCTTGTAGGGATAACTTTGTTTCGTGTTCGATTCAAAGAAAAGACTCACTGTCGGAATGATACGTACCAGGTTTGACTGTCATCAAAGCGTCCTTTCGTCTACACCAAAGAGCTCAGGCCACACTAACATTAATCTTTCATATCAAGGCGGGCCGCAAAATATCCTTTCGGGGGCGGCAGTTGGCCGCGAGTTTGAGACCCCTGCAGTAGAGGATATGTACCGGTATATATAACTTGCTTCCTATCATCCGGTGCGCCCAATGTGTATGTTAAATACAGAAATGGCACACATAAATGAGACTGCGCCTTTTCACACGGTCCGCCCTTTGGTCGTGAAAATACGGTAAATTAATTTACTACCAGAATTAAGGTTAACATGATCTGTAAAATGAATGACTAATGTAAAAACCATACAATATATCATCGATCAGAAGGTTTCTTCAGCCGTAATCTGTACTTCTTGACCTGAGACCTGAGAGTATGGACCTATCATAGCTGTGTCCGGCGCCGCCATGTCTGGACATTAGGGATATATAAATAGGGCAGATACGACCAGTCAGACTTTAGTTCGCTGACGAAGCCTCTTGGATAGGAGGCGAAACGTCCGACACCTTCAAGAAGTACAGATGACGGCTGAAGAAACCTTCTCATCGATGGACCACTCCTGTACGACTGAGAGCTTACACAGACATACAATATATCATGTTTTATTTATATGGTCTTATTTATATTCTTCTGAACATGCTCAACATGGAGTACAACAACAGAATCAGAATAATCTTCATTGGCACGTATGTAGAACACACAAGGAATTTGTTTCCGGTAGAACACGCTGCACTAGTACCATCACCAAAAAATTGTAAAGAGGCACTACACAGTTGTATTTGGGTTGCTGTTTAAACAGTTAATGGCTCTAGGCCAGGCATGGGCAAACTACGGCCGCGGGCCACATACGGCCCGTTAGGCTTTTTAATCCGGCCCGCCGAACCTGCCCAAATTGTAGTAAAAACAGCGTCTGAAACTCATGACAAAAAGTTAGCGGGACAACAGGGCAGATAACTGAGAAGTTGCCTGCCCCATCTTTCCCAACCTGAAGCACAATGAGACAACTAATCACATTAAAAAACATTGTACCTACTACAAATGCTACCTTGCTTAATTTACAGTAAATGTGCATTGCTTGATTTTGCTGCAGTAGTCGATTGTCATTGTGGTGCACAATGCAACGTTTGCATTGCTTCCTACGAGCCACTCAGCCCCTTACATGAGTCTCACGTACACTTTACAGTCACGGTTTAATGTAAATTTACGTTTTGTAGCGTCACATATGTTGTTAGCTTCTATTGAATCTTTCTTCTGGGCTGAGGTTCTGTGCATCTATTTTGGAAAATGATATGCAATTGCACGACTTTATAACGCTTGCGAAAGTCCGGAAGAAAGCAGCATGCTTCTGATTGGCTGCCGTGCCGAGTATGCAAATTTCACTGCAGGTTGCCTATGTCTTTGTGCTCGGCGACGGTACACGTGTATTGTTTGCGCGTGAAGGCGAGGGCGTCAGTGAGGAGTTTGTTGAGCGCGCGGTCAGGACAAACCATCTATGATTTGGCGGAATTTAACACAAGTAGGTATTATTGAGCTTGAATATTTCGTTGTGGAATAATATGTTTTGAATGTTGAAAGTGATTCCATTTTTCAATAAATGTTGATTTCTTTAACTTTGCCCCTTCAATGAAAACCTATTAAAAACAGACGCAATCTTGATGAATCACAGTGCATATGTTATTTTAATCTATTTCCATTTCCTCCTCCAAGTATCTGCGAAATAGTATGTAAACGCCATATTCCTTGAGACAAATTTATTAACTGATCGGGGATATTTTTCACATTTGAAAGACAGTTAATAAATTGGGTTCTTACTGTGCTATGAGGTTTGTACACACTACATTTAAAGGACAACCGGCACCATTTTTTTGTGTTTCCCACTGACATTATAAAAACGTTTTATAGCATCTATAATACCCAAAACAGGCAGGCTGATATTTTTAGTTAAATGAAAAACACCAGTAAAAATGACTTCAAAATGAATCCGGAAATGGCCAGTATCAGAAGGTCCCACCCCTTTGTTCGTGACGTCACGCCATGACGTCTTGCCTTGCTCGAGAATCAAAACAATGGCTTCAGATTCGGAGAAGATGTTTTCTTGTTACTCATCCAGTTATGAATATGACTCAAATAGTTCTGAAGAGGAAAGCATAAATGTTTGCAAATGATTCAAGGAGTCCTCCCATATCAATTCGAGCCGCCAATGACAGCAATGTAGCACCCAGAAAATGCAGAAGATTGCGCCCAAGCTCCGTTGGAAATGGGCTGATTTGTCAGCTGGGAATTTGTTTCAGCGAATATCAAATAGTTGTCTTGGTGCAACACACGATTCACCATGCCGTTATTTATGTGTTTTCCTTCTAATTTCGCCATCAACACGAAGTTTTCAGACCAAACAAAGTACCCAAAATGCATTGTGTGTCGCTTTCTCGGTCAGGGGCGGTCCAAACGTGACGTCACCTGGGGATCGTCATCAACTCGAAAACAAGACTTAGTGAATACACAGCACAAGTCTTAGAACGTAAACTATAGCTATATGCTGTGGAATCTTTGTAAAATACGCTCAGTCAGTCATTTGAAGTGATTTTATAAATTATGGACATAACTTGTCGGGAGGCGTCGGTTGTCCTTTAATGCTTTAGGTTTAGTATTTCCGGCCCAAACACTCCCTCCAAATGCTCCTGACCCGGCCCCTCTGTCAAATTTTAGAACCCAGTGTGGCCCGCGAGTCAAAAAGTTTGCCCACCCCTGCTCTAGGCTGTGACGGCTGCACCAGAGCTCCAGCTGCTCCACTTGTTGTCGGTACGTAGACTCGTCACCGTCTTTGATGAGACTGATGACCGTGGTGTCATCTGCGAACTTTATGAATTTGACAGGTGGGTGCGATGAGGTGCAGTAGTTTGTGCAGAGACAGAACAGCAATGGAGAGAGGACGCATCCCTGTGGGTCTCCAGTGTTTGTGGTTCGTGTTGATGATATTTTCCCCAGTCTGACCTGCTGTGTCCGTCCTGACAGGAAGCTGAGGATCCACTGGCAGATCGTAGGGGACACACCAAGCTGGAGAAGTTTGGGGATGAGGAGTTCTGGGATGATGGTATTGAACGCAGAGCTGTAGTCCCCAAAAAGGATCCTTGCGTAGGTTCCTTCGTTGTTCAGGTGCTCGAGGATGTGGTGCAGTCCGATGTTGACTGCATCTCCACAGACCTGTTTGCCCGGTAGGAAAACTGAAGAGGATCCAGGAGAGGTCCGGTGATGTTCTTTAGGTGGTTCAGCACGAGGCGTTCAAAGGACTTCATGACCACAGACGTCATGGAGTACGACAAAAAAAAAAAAAAATATCTATCTATATATATATATATATATATATATATATATATATATATATATATATATATATATATATATATATATATATATATATATATATATATAAAGTACAAAAACCAAGGCCAATCTAAAAACAAGGTGAACAAAAATTTCCAATCTCTGAATGGTTATATGTATAAGCTTTTAACTATTTACAGTAAAGCACCCAGAGTAAGCTTCGATGACCACACAACAAATTATATATTAAATTACGTAAAACAAAAAGAAAAAAAAGCAGAATCCAGGCAAGTGTTTGATATATACACACACAGACAGTCAGAGAGAGGAGAAAAAAGAAGAGAATAGAAAGTGGGGTGAGGGGAGAGGGAAGAAGGGATAAAAAGAGTCAATAGAGAACATAGAGAAGAGAGAAAAGAGAAAAAAGCAAAAAAAAAACAGAAAAAATAAGAGAAAAATCAAGAGAATGAAGAAGAGAGAAAAGAGAGAAATTCTAAACAGTTGAGCACACCCAAAAACTTCGAGACAGACGTTTGATGCATCTTATTAAATTTGCTTTCAGGTTAATGTTTGTGACTTACCGCATCCGGGCAAGCGAAACTCAGATCAATTTATCTTTATAAGAAGTCTGTTGAGCCGTTCTTAGTCTGGTCTCTCACCTCGGACCTGTTTGCCAGGGGCATAAAGCTCCAGGCAACCTTGCTCCCGGGATCATTGGGACACGCAAACCCCTCCACCACGGTAAGGTGACGGCTCACGGGGGGAAAAATGTGCACAAGCAACGCAGCTTGTGTTAGGCCTTCATGTTGGCCAAGCATGAAGGCCAAGGTTTCCACACAATTGTGGTCAAGAGAGGTTTGAGGGATAGGTTTAGAGTTCAGAGAGTGGAGAAGAATGAAAGTGGCTCAAATCATGAACCATTGATATTATGTAGGGGGCAGAGTGCATTGATATTGTGTGTAGGGGTGCATTGATATTGTGTGCAGGTGTGCATTGATAGTGTGCAGGGGTACATTGGTACTGTGTATAGGGGGGCTTTGATATTATATGCACAAATAAGTAAACAAACAAACAAATAAACCCTCAATGAAAAAAATGAAAATGAACTTTACGCGTCATTTCTTAAAAATCATGAAACCAACGAAGATATGTAGAACATGAAAACGACAATGATGCAAATAAATGTACACATATTGACCAGTTGATACACACAAAGTAAAAATAAAAGTACAATACAAATAAATTCAAAATAAAATACAAACATAAAACAAAAACCATCAATAAAAAAATTGAGAGAGGTTTGACCAATAGGTTGAGACTTCAGACAGTGGAGAAGAATGAAATTGGCTCAAATCATGAACCATTGATATTATGTAGGGGGCAGAGTGCATTGATATTGTGTGTAAGGGTGCATTGATATTGTGTGCAGGGGTGCATTGATATTGTGTGCTGGGGGGCTTTGATATTGTGTGCAAGGGTGCATTGATATTGTGCGCAGGGGTGCATTGATATTGTGTGCAGAGGTGCATTGGTATTGTGTGCAGGGGTGCATTGATATTGTGTGCAGAGATGCATTGATATTGTGTGCAGAGGTGCATTGATATTGTGTGCAGGGGTGCATTGGTATTGTGTAAAGGTGGGCTTTGATATTGTGTGCAGGGGTGCATTGGTATTGTGTGCAGGGGTGCATTGATATTGTGTGCAAGGGTGCATTGATATTGTGCATAGGGGGGCTTTAATATTATATTCACAAATAAGTAAATAAACCCTCAATGAAAAAAATAAAAATGAACTTTACGCATCATTTTTTTAC
Organism: Hippocampus bargibanti; assembly: GCF_051943395.1. Classification (NCBI taxonomy): domain Eukaryota; kingdom Metazoa; phylum Chordata; class Actinopteri; order Syngnathiformes; family Syngnathidae; genus Hippocampus; species Hippocampus bargibanti. The sequence continues at coordinate 19,412,555 of NC_142742.1, read as the reverse complement.
AAATCATGAAACCAACAAATATATGCAGAACATGAAAACAGCTATGGACTCCTCTTTCTAAGTGGCTTTCAAAACTCTCAAGTACACTTTTCAGTCACGGCGTTGTCCGAAGCAAGAAACAGGCTTCTATGAACCATTGATATTATGTAGGGGGCAGAGTGCATTGATATTGTGTGTAGGGGTGCATTGATATTGTGTGCAGGGGTGCATTGGTATTGTGTATAGGGGGGCTTTGATATTGTGTGCAAGGGTGCATTGGTATTGTGTGCAGGAGTGCATTGATATTGTGTGCAGAGGTGCATTGATATTGTGTGCAGGGGTGCATTGATATTGTGTGCAGGGGGGCATTGGTATTGTGTATAGGTGGGCTTTGATATTGTGTGCAGGGGTGCATTGGTATTGTGTAAAGGTGGGCTTTGATATTGTGTGCAGGGGTGCATTGATATTGTGTGCAAGGGTGCATTGATATTGTGCATAGGGGGGCTTTAATATTATATTCACAAATAAGTAAATAAACCCTCAATGAAAAAAATAAAAATGAACTTTACGCATCATTTTTTTACAAATCATGAAACCAACAAATATATGCAGAACATGAAAACAGCTATGGACTCCTCTTTCTAAGTGGCTTTCAAAACTCTCAAGTACACTTTTCAGTCACGGCGTTGTCCGAAGCAAGAAACAGGCTTCTATGAACCATTGATATTATGTAGGGGGCAGAGTGCATTGATATTGTGTGCAAGGGTGCATTGGTATTGTGTATAGGGGGGCTTTGATATTGTGTGCAAGGGTGCATTGGTATTGTGTATAGGGGGGCTTTGGTATTGTGTGCAGAGGTGCATTGATATTGTGTGCAGGGGTGCATTGATATTGTGTGCAGGGGGGCATTGGTATTGTGTATAGGTGGGCTTTGATATTGTGTGCAGGGGTGCATTGGTATAGTGTGCAGGGGTGCATTGATATTGTGTGCAGGGGTGCAATGATAGTGTGCAGGGGTGCATTGGTATTGTGCATAGGGGGGCTTTGATATTATATACACAAATAAGTAAATAAACCCTCAATGAAAAAAATTAAAATGAACTTTACGCATCATTTTTTACGAATCATGAAACCAACAAATATATGCAGAACATGAAAACAGCAATGGACTCCTCTTTCTAAGTGGATTTCAAAACTCTCAAGTACACTTTTCAGTCACGGCGTTGTCCGAAGCAAGAAACAGGTTTCTATGAACCATTGATATTATGTAGGGGGCAGAGTGCATTGATATTGTGTGTAGGGGTATATTGATATTGTGTGTAGGGGTGCATTGATATCGTGTGCAGGGGTATATTGATATTGTGTGTGGGGGTGCATTGATATTGTGTGCAGGGGTGCATTGGTACTGTGTATAGGGGGCTTTGATATTGTGTGCAGGGGTGCATTGATATTGTGTGCAGGGGGGCATTGGTATTGTGTATAGGTGGGCTTTGATATTGTGTGCAGGGGTGCATTGGTATAGTGTGCAGGGGTGCATTGATATTGTGTGCAGGGGTGCAATGATAGTGTGCAGGGGTGCATTGGTATTGTGCATAGGGGGGCTTTGATATTATATACACAAATAAGTAAATAAACCCTCAATGAAAAAAATTAAAATGAACTTTACGCATCATTTTTTACGAATCATGAAACCAACAAATATATGCAGAACATGAAAACAGCAATGGACTCCTCTTTCTAAGTGGATTTCAAAACTCTCAAGTACACTTTTCAGTCACGGCGTTGTCCGAAGCAAGAAACAGGTTTCTATGAACCATTGATATTATGTAGGGGGCAGAGTGCATTGATATTGTGTGTAGGGGTATATTGATATTGTGTGTAGGGGTGCATTGATATCGTGTGCAGGGGTATATTGATATTGTGTGTGGGGGTGCATTGATATTGTGTGCAGGGGTGCATTGGTACTGTGTATAGGGGGCTTTGATATTGTGTGCAGGGGTGCATAGTTATTGTGTGCAGGGGTGCATTGATATTGTGTGCAGAGGTGCATTGATATTGTGTGCAGGGGTGCATTGGTATTGTGTATAGGGGGGCTTTGATATTGTGTGAGGGGTGCATTGGTATTGTGTGCAGGGGTGCATTGATATTGTGTGCAGGTGTGAATTGATAGTGTGCAGGGGTGCATTGGTGTTCGGTTAAAACTTCGTTTGTCTTTCCTGGTTCGCGCATTGTCTGGAGTTCACTTGATAAAAATATCAGCAAGTACAATAGATGGTGAACAAAAAACTACTTTATTCTAATGAGACAGAGAAAGCACTTCTCGTCTCGGTGGGACGAAGACATGAGCACAGAGAACAAAGAGAAAGAGCAAAAAAAAAGCAAAAGAGCAAAAGAGAACGAGCTCCCGCTCCGACAAGTTTTTAAACATACAGAGTGGCGATCTGTTGTCCAATCAGTTGCGAACAAGTCGACCTTTCCCGTCCAATCGGTTACGAACAACTCAGTGTTGGGCGGGTCTCAGATTGAAGTTGGAGCCGCTGCCTTTTCTCCAACGGCTATTGAACTAATAAGACTGATAGTTTTATTTAACTAAATTAGACTGAAATTAAACGTGCACAATTCATAATATATACTAAGCTAAACATGAAAAAACATATGTTTACTTAATCTAAACATGAAATAACGTAATATGTTTACTAATGTGCATAAACACTCTATCAATTGGTACTGTGTATAGGGGGGCTTTGATATTACATACACAAATAAGTAAACAAACAAATAAACCCTCAGTGAAAAAAATGAAAATGAACTTTATGCGTCATTTCTTAAAAATCATGAAACCAACGAAGATATGTAGAACATGATAACGACAATGATGCAAATAAATGTACACATATTGACCAGTTGATACACACAAAGTAAAAATAAAAGTACAATACAAATAAATTCAAAATAAAATACAAACATAAAACAAAAACCATCAATAAAAAAAATCAAGAGAGGTTTGACCAATAGGTTGAGAGTTCAGACAGTGGAGAAGAATGAAATTGGCTCAAATCATAAACCATTGATATTATGTAGGGGGAGGAGTGCATTGATATTGTTTGCAGGGGTGCATTGATATTGTGTATAGGTGGGCTTTGATATTGTGTGCAGGGTTGCATTGGTATTGTGTGCAGTGGTGCATTGATAGTGTGCAGGGGTGCATTGGTTCTGTGTATAGGGGGGCTTTGATATTATATACACAAATAAGTAAACAAACAAACAAATAAACCCTCAATGAAAAAAATGAAAATGAACTTTACACGTCATTTCTTACAAATCATGAAACCAACAAAAATATGCAAAACATGAAAACAGCAATGATGCAAATAAATGTACACATATTGACCAGTTAAAGGGCAGCCCGGTAGTCGAGTGGTTAGCACACCGGCTTCACAGTGCAGAGGTCGCCGGTTCGCATACCGGTCCGGCCTCCCTGTGTGGAGTTTGCATGTTCTCCCGGACCTGCGTGGGTTTTCTCCGGGTCCTCTGGTTTAACTCCCACACTCCAAAAACATGCATGACAGGCAGATTGACCACTCCAAATTGTCCCTAGGTGTGAGTGTGAGAGTGACTGTTGTATGTCTTTGTGTGCCCTGCGATTGGCTGGCAACCAATTCGGGGTGTCCCCCGCCTCGTGCCCGAAGACAGCTGAGATAGGCTCCAGCAACCCCCGCGACCCTAATGAGGAATAAGCGGTACGGAAAATGAGATGAGAGAGAGATATTGACCAGTTGATACTCACAAAGTAAAAATAAAAGTACAATACAAATAAATTCAAAATAAAATACAAATATAAAACAAAAACCATAACGCTCAAGACAGTTGAGATGATGGTGGACTTCAGGAAACATCCATCACCACAGCTACCCCTCACACTATCCAACTGCCTGGTGTCAACCGTTGAGACCTTCAAGTTCCTGGGAATCACAGTCTCCCAGGACATGAAGTGGGAGGTCAACACCAACTCTATCCTGAAAAAGGCCCAACAGAGAATGTACTTCCTGAGGCTGCTAAAGAAGCATGGCCTGCCACAGGAGGTGCTGCAACATTTCTACACGGCTGTCATCGAATCCATCCTGTGTTCTTCCATCACCGTTTGGTTCGGGGCCGCCACAAAAATGGACAAAATCCGACTTCAACGGACAGTTAGGACGGCGGAAAAAATCATTGGCACCGCCCTACCCACTCTCGAGGACTTGCACACTGCAAGAATCCAAACTAGGGCGCGGAAAATCCTACTGGACCCTCCGCACCCTGCCCACCACCTTTTCCAGCTACTCCCCTCAGGCAGGCGCTACCGATCCATGCGCACCAAATCCAGCAGACATTTAAACAGCTTCTTCCCCCAAGCCATTAACTCTTTGAACTCTTTCAACAGTAGCCAAAATGGAACTGTATAGTGCCACTTAGCAGTTTTTTTTGACAACGATACTAGTGCAGCGTGTTCTACCGGAAACAAATTCCTTGTGTGTCCTACATACTTGGCAATAAAGATGATTCTGATTCTGATTCTGATTCTGATAAATAAAAACAATCAAGAGAGGTTTGACCAATAGGTCGAGAGTTCAGACAGTGGAGAAGAATGAAATTGGCTCAAATCATGAACCATTGATATTATGTAGGGGGCAGAGTGCATTGATATTGTGTGTAGGGGTGCATTGATGTTGTGTGCAGGGGTGCATTGATATTGTGTGCAGGGGTGCATTGGTATTGTGTATAGGTGGGCTTTGATATTGTGTGCAGGGGTGCATTGATATTGTGTGCAGTGGTGCATTGGTATTGTGCATAGGGGGACTTTGATATTATATACACAAATAAGTAAACCGTCAATGAAAAAAATGAAAATGAACTTTACGCGTCATTTCTTAAAAATCATGAAACCAATGAGAATGAAGAACATGAAAACCACAATGATGCAAATAAATGTACACATATTGACCAGTTGATACACACAAAGTAAAAATAAAAGTACAATACAAATAAATTCAAAATAAAATACAAATATAAAACAAAAACCATCAATACAAAAATCAGTATGCTGAGTATGCAAATTGCCAAACGAACATTTGTTTGGCAATTTACCAAACGAACGTTCGTTTGGCAAAAAGTGTACTTGAGAGTTTTGAAAGCCGCTTAGAAAGAGGAGTCCACGTGGCTTTGAGCAGACAACGCAACGCAAACATTGCATTGTGCAACATGGCGACAAACAACTGGAGCAAAATCTTCAGCAAGGGATATTTACCATAAATTGAGCAAGGGAGCATTTATGGTAGGTACTTCCTTAATTGAAAAAAAATCCTTCATACTTCGTAACAATGTTTTCTTTGTTTTTTTGCGATTAGTCGTCTTATTGTGTTTCAAGTCGTGAAAAATGGGGCAGGCAACTTGATGGCCACAAAGGCAACTTTTCAAATCAAACGTTTGTTTTATTCAAGAAAGCAAAAGCTACAAGCAAACCGCTACAAGCCACGTGGACTCCTCCTTCTAAGCAGCTTTCAAAACTCTCAAGTAGACTTTTCAGTCACGGCGTAGTCCGAAGCAAGAAACAGGCTTCTGATTGGCTGCCAGTGCTGAGTATGCAAATTACCAAATGAACATTCGTTTGGCAATTTCCCAAACGAACGTTCGTTTGGCAAAAAGTGTACTTGAGAGTTTTGAAAGCCGCTTAGAAAGAGGAGTCCACGTGGTTTTGAGCAGACAACGCAACGTAAACATTGCATTGTGCAACATGGCGACAAACAACAACTGGAGCAAAATCTTCAGCAAGCGATATTTACAATAAATGAAGCAAGGGAGCATTTATGGTAGGTATTTCCTAAATTGAAAAAAAATCCTTCATACTTAGAAACAATGTTTTTTTGTTTTTTTGCGATTAGTCGTCTTATTGTGTTTTCAAGTCGTGAAAAATCGGGCAAGCAACTTTTCAGAGTTGTCTGCCCGGATGTTTGCTAACTTTTTGCCATGAGTTTCGGACACTGGCAGTGATTGAAATAACGTCTGCCCGGAGCTCCGGGGCGAACAACTTTTACGTCGGGCGTACAACTTTCAAAACGTCTTGGCCCGGGTGGCCGACAACTTCTTCAAGGAAATTTTTTTTTTTTCAAATCAAACGTTTGTTTTATTCAATAAAGCAACCGCTACAAGCCACGTGGACTCCTCCTTCTAAGTGGCTTTCAAAACTCTCAAGTAGACTTTTCAGTCACGGCGTAGTCCGAAGCAAGGAACAGGCTTCTGATTGGCTGCCAGTGCTGAGTATGCAAATTACCAAATGAACATTCGTTTGGCAATTTACCAGACGAACGTTCGTTTGGCAAAAAGTGTACTTGACAGTTTTGAACGCCGCTTAGAAAGAGGAGTCGACGTGGCTTGAGCAGTGAAAAATGGGGAAGGCAACTTTATGGCCGGGCAGGCAACTTTTCAGAGTTGTCTGTCCAGATGTCCGCTAACTTTTTGCCATGAGTTTCAGTCACTGCCAGTGTTTGAAATAACGTCTGCCCGGAGTGTACAACTTTTACGTCAGGCGTACAACTTTCAAAACGTCTCGTCCCGGGTGGCCGACACCTTCTTCAAGAAAAAAAAATCAAATCAAACGTTTGTTTTGTTCAATAAAGCAAAAGCTAAAAGTAAACCGTTACAAGCCATGTGGACTCCTCTCCTTAAGCGGCTTTCAAAACTCTCAAGTACACTTCTCAGTCACGGCGTAGTCCGAAGCAAGAAACAGGCTTCTGATTGGCTGCCGGTGGTGAGTATGAAAATTACCAAACAAACGTTCGTTTGGCAATTTACCAAGCGAACGTTCGTTTGGCAAAAAGTGTACTTGAGAGTTTTGAAAGCCGCTTAGAAAGAGGAGTCCACGTGGTTTTGAGCAGACAACGCAACGCAAACATTGCATTGTGAAACATGGCGACAAACAACTGGAGCAAAATCTTCAGCAAGGGATATTTACCATAAATGAAGCAAGGGAGCATTTATGGTAGGTATTTCCTAAATTGAAAAAAAATCCTTCATACTTCGTAACAATGTTTTTTTGTTTTTTTGCGATTAGTCGTCTTATTGTGTTTCAAGTCGTGAAAAATGGGGCAGACAACTTTATGGCCGGGCAAGCAACTTTTCAGAGTTGTCTGCCCGGATGTCCGCTAACTTTTTGCCATGAGTTTCAGACACTGGCAGTGTTTGAAATAACGTCTGCCCCGAGCTCCGGGGCGAACAACTTTTACGTCGGGCGTACAACTTTCAAAACGTCTTGGCCTGGGTGGCCGACAACTTCTTCAAGGAAATTTTTTTTTTTTTCGAATAAAACGTTTGTTTTATTCAATAAAGCAACCGCTACAAGCCACGTGAACTCCTCCTTCTAAGCGGCTTTCAAAACTCTCAAGTAGACTTTTCAGTCACGGCGTAGTCCGAAGCAAGAAACAGGCTTCTGATTGGCTGCCAGTGCTGAGTATGCAAATTACCAAATGAACATTCGTTTGGCAATTTACCAAACGAACGTTCGTTTGGCAAAAAGTGTACTTGACAGTTTTGAACGCCGCTTAGAAACAGGAGGCCACGTGGCTTGAGCAGTGAAAAATGGGGAAGGCAACTTTATGGCCGGCAGGCAACTTTTCAGAGTTGTCTGTCCAGATGTCCGCTAACTTTTTGCCATGAGTTTCAGTCACTGCCAGTGTTTGAAATAACGTCTGCCCGGAGCGTACAACTTTTACGTCGGGCGTACAACTTTTACGTCGGGCGTACAACTTTCAAAACGTCTCGGCCCGGGTGGCAGACACCTTCTTCAAGAAAAAAAAAAAATCAAATCAAACATTTGTTTTGTTCAATAAAGCAAAAGCTAAAAGTAAACCGCTACAAGCCATGTGGACTCCTCTCCTTAAGCGGCTTTCAAAACTCTCAAGTACACTTCTCAGTCACGGCGTAGTCCGAAGCAAGAAACAGGCTTCTGATTGGCTGCCGGTGGTGAGTATGAAAATTACCAAACAAACGTTCGTTTGGCAATTTACCAAGCGAACGTTCGTTTGGCAAAAAGTGTACTTGAGAGTTTTGAAAGCCGCTTAGAAAGAGGAGTCCACGTGGTTTTGAGCAGACAACGCAACGTAAACATTGCATTGTGCAACATGGCGACAAACAACAACTGGAGCAAAATCTTCAGCAAGCGATATTTACAATAAATGAAGCAAGGGAGCATTTATGGTAGGTATTTCCTAAATTGAAAAAAAATCCTTCATACTTAGAAACAATGTTTTTTTGCGATTAGTCGTCTTATTGTGTTTCAAGTCGTGAAAAATGGGGCAGACAACTTTATGGCCGGGCAAGCAACTTTTCAGAGTTGTCTGCCCGGATGTCCGCTAACTTTTTGCCATGAGTTTCAGACACTGGCAGTGTTTGAAATAACGCCTGCCCGGAGCTCCGGGGCGAACAACTTTTACGTCGGGCGTACAACTTGCAAAACGTCTTGGCCCGGGTGGCCGACAACTTCTTCAAGGAAAATTTTTTTTTTTCAAATAAAACGTTTGTTTTATTCATTAAAGCAACCGCTACAAGCCACGTGGACTCCTCCTTCTAAGCGGCTTTCAAAACTCTCAAGTAGACTTTTCAGTCACGGCGTAGTCCGAAGCAAGGAACAGGCTTCTGATTGGCTGCCAGTGCTGAGTATGCAAATTACCAAATGAACATTTGTTTGGCAATTTACCAAACGAACGTTCGTATGGCAAAAAGTGTCCTTGACAGTTTTGAACGCCGCTTAGAAAGAGGAGGCCACGTGGCTTGAGCAGTGAAAAATGGGGAAGGCAACTTTATGGCCGGCAGGCAACTTTTCAGAGTTGTCTGTCCAGATGTCCGCTAACTTTTTGCCATGAGTTTCAGTCACTGCCAGTGTTTGAAATAACGTCTGCCCGGAGCGTACAACTATTACGTCGGGCGTACAACTTTCAAAACGTCTCGTCCCGGGTGGCCGACACCTTCTTCAAGAAAAAAAAATCAAATCAAACGTTTGTTTTGTTCAATAAAGCAAAAGCTAAAAGTAAACCGTTACAAGCCATGTGGACTCCTCTCCTTAAGCGGCTTTCAAAACTCTCAAGTACACTTCTCAGTCACGGCGTAGTCCGAAGCAAGAAACAGGCTTCTGATTGGCTGCCGGTGGTGAGTATGAAAATTACCAAACAAACGTTCGTTTGGCAATTTACCAAGCGAACGTTCGTTTGGCAAAAAGTGTACTTGAGAGTTTTGAAAGCCGCTTAGAAAGAGGAGTCCACGTGGTTTTGAGCAGACAACGCAACGCAAACATTGCATTGTGAAACATGGCGACAAACAACTGGAGCAAAATCTTCAGCAAGGGATATTTACCATAAATGAAGCAAGGGAGCATTTATGGTAGGTATTTCCTAAATTGAAAAGAAATCCTTCATACTTCGTAACAATGTTTTTTTGTTTTTTTGCGATTAGTCGTCTTATTGTGTTTCAAGTCGTGAAAAATGGGGCAGACAACTTTATGGCCGGGCAAGCAACTTTTCAGAGTTGTCTGCCCAGATGTCCGCTAACTTTTTGCCATGAGTTTCAGACACTGGCAGTGTTTGAAATAACGTCTGCCCCGAGCTCCGGGGCGAACAACTTTTACGTCGGGCGTACAACTTTCAAAACGTCTTGGACCGGGTGGCCGACAACTTCTTCAAGGAAAATTGTTTTTTTTTTTCAAATAAAACGTTTGTTTTATTCAATAAAGCAACCGCTACAAGCCACGTGGACTCCACCTTCTAAGCGGCTTTCAAAACTCTCAAGTAGACTTTTCAGTCACGGCGTAGTCCGAAGCAAGAAACAGGCTTCTGATTGGCTGCCAGTGCTGAGTATGCAAATTACCAAATGAACATTCGTTTGGCAATTTACCAAACGAACGTTCGTTTGGCAAAAAGTGTACTTGACAGTTTTGAACGCCGCTTAGAAAGAGGAGTCGACGTGCTTTGAGCAGTGAAAAATGGGGAAGGCAACTTTATGGCCGGGCAGGCAACTTTTCAGTGTTGTCTGTCCAGATGTCCGCTAACTTTTTGCCACGAGTTTCAGACACTGGCAGTGTTTGAAATAACGTCTGCCCGGAGCTCCGGGGCGAACAACTTTTACGTCGGGCGTACAACTTTCAAAACGTCTTGGCCCGGGTGGCCGACAACTTCTTCAAGGAAAATTTTTTTTTTTTTTCGAATAAAACGTTTGTTTTATTCAATAAAGCAACCGCTACAAGCCACGTGAACTCCTCCTTCTAAGCGGCTTTCGAAACTCTCAAGTAGACTTTTCAGTCACGGCGTAGTCCGAAGCAAGAAACAGGCTTCTGATTGGCTGCCAGTGCTGAGTATGCAAATTACCAAATGAACATTCGTTTGGCAATTTACCAAACGAACGTTCGTTTGGCAAAAAGTGTACTTGACAGTTTTGAACGCCGCTTAGAAATAGGAGTCGACGTGGTTTGAGCAGTGAAAAATGGGGAAGGCAACTTTATGGCCGGGCAGACAACTTTTCAGAGTTGTCTGTCCAGATGTCCGCTAACTTTTTGCCATGAGTTTCAGTCACTGCCAGTGTTTGAAATAACGTCTGCCCGGAGCGTACAACTTTTACGTCGGGCGTACAACTTTCAAAACGTCTCGGCCCGGGTGGCAGACACCTTCTTCAAGAAAAAAAAAAATCAAATCAAACGTTTGTTTTGTTCAATAAAGCAAAAGCTAAAAGTAAACCGCTACAAGCCATGTGGACTCCTCTCCTTAAGCGGCTTTCAAAACTCTCAAGTACACTTCTCAGTCACGGCGTAGTCCGAAGCAAGAAACAGGCTTCTGATTGGCTGCCGGTGGTGAGTATGAAAATTACCAAACAAACGTTCGTTTGGCAATTTACCAAGCGAACGCTCGTTTGGCAAAAAGTGTACTTGAGAGTTTTGAAAGCCGCTTAGAAAGAGGAGTCCATGTGGCTTTGAGCAGACAACGCAGCGCAAACATTGCATTGTGCAACATGGCGACAAACAACAACTGGAGCAAAATCTTCAGCAAGCGATATTTACCATAAATGAAGCAAGGGAGCATTTATGGTAGGTATTTCCTAAATTGAAAAAGAATCCTTCATACTTCGTAACAATGTTTTTTTGTTTTTTTGCGATTAGTCGTCTTATTGTGTTTCAAGTCGTGAAAAATGGGGCAGACAACTTTATGGCCGGGCAAGCAACTTTTCAGAGTTGTCTGCCCGGATGTCCGCTAACTTTTTGCCATGAGTTTCAGACACTGGCAGTGTTTGAAATAACGTCTGCCCGGAGCTCCGGGGCGAACAACTTTTACGTCGGGCGTACAACTTTCAAAACGTCTTGGCCTGGGTGGCCGACAACTTCTTCAAGGAAATTTTTTTTTTTTCGAATAAAACGTTTGTTTTATTCAATAAAGCAACCGCTACAAGCCACGTGAACTCCTCCTTCTAAGCGGCTTTCAAAACTCTCAAGTAGACTTTTCAGTCACGGCGTAGTCCGAAGCAAGAAACAGGCTTCTGATTGGCTGCCAGTGCTGAGTATGCAAATTACCAAATGAACATTCGTTTGGCAATTTACCAAACGAACGTTCGTTTGGCAAAAAGTGTACTTGACAGTTTTGAACGCCGCTTAGAAACAGGAGGCCACGTGGCTTGAGCAGTGAAAAATGGGGAAGGCAACTTTATGGCCGGCAGGCAACTTTTCAGAGTTGTCTGTCCAGATGTCCGCTAACTTTTTGCCATGAGTTTCAGTCACTGCCAGTGTTTGAAATAACGTCTGCCCGGAGCGTACAACTTTTACGTCGGGCGTACAACTTTTACGTCGGGCGTACAACTTTCAAAACGTCTCGGCCCGGGTGGCAGACACCTTCTTCAAGAAAAAAAAAAAATCAAATCAAACATTTGTTTTGTTCAATAAAGCAAAAGCTAAAAGTAAACCGCTACAAGCCATGTGGACTCCTCTCCTTAAGCGGCTTTCAAAACTCTCAAGTACACTTCTCAGTCACGGCGTAGTCCGAAGCAAGAAACAGGCTTCTGATTGGCTGCCGGTGGTGAGTATGAAAATTACCAAACAAACGTTCGTTTGGCAATTTACCAAGCGAACGTTCGTTTGGCAAAAAGTGTACTTGAGAGTTTTGAAAGCCGCTTAGAAAGAGGAGTCCATGTGGCTTTGAGCAGACAACGCAGCGCAAACATTGCATTGTGTAACATGGCGACAAACAACAACTGGAGCAAAATCTTCAGCAAGCGATATTTACCATAAATGAAGCAAGGGAGCATTTATGGTAGGTATTTCCTAAATTGAAAAAGAATCCTTCATACTTCGTAACAATGTTTTTTTGTTTTTTTGCGATTAGTCGTCTTATTGTGTTTCAAGTCGTGAAAAATGGGGCAGACAACTTTATGGCCGGGCAAGCAACTTTTCAGAGTTGTCTGCCCGGATGTCCGCTAACTTTTTGCCATGAGTTTCAGACACTGGCAGTGTTTGAAATAACGTCTGCCCGGAGCTCCGGGGCGAACAACTTTTACGTCGGGCGTACAACTTTCAAAACGTCTTGGCCCGGGTGGCCGACAACTTCTTCAAGGAAATTTTTTTTTTTTTCGAATAAAACGTTTGTTTTATTCAATAAAGCAACCGCTACAAGCCACGTGAACTCCTCCTTCTAAGCGGCTTTCGAAACTCTCAAGTAGACTTTTCAGTCACGGCGTAGTCCGAAGCAAGAAACAGGCTTCTGATTGGCTGCCAGTGCTGAGTATGCAAATTACCAAATGAACATTCATTTGGCAATTTACAAAACGAACGTTCGTTTGGCAAAAAGTGTACTTGACAGTTTTGAACGCCGCTTAGAAAGAGGAGTCGACGTGCTTTGAGCAGTGAAAAATGGGGAAGGCAACTTTATGGCCGGGCAGGCAACTTTTCAGAGTTGTCTGTCCAGATGTCCGCTAACTTTTTGCCACGAGTTTCAGACACTGGCAGTGTTTGAAATAACGTCTGCCCGGAGCTCCGGGGCGAACAACTTTTACGTCGGGCGTACAACTTTCAAAACGTCTTGGCCCGGGTGGCCGACAACTTCTTCAAGGAAAATTTTTTTTTTTTTTCGAATAAAACGTTTGTTTTATTCAATAAAGCAACCGCTACAAGCCACGTGAACTCCTCCTTCTAAGCGGCTTTCGAAACTCTCAAGTAGACTTTTCAGTCACGGCGTAGTCCGAAGCAAGAAACAGGCTTCTGATTGGCTGCCAGTGCTGAGTATGCAAATTACCAAATGAACATTCGTTTGGCAATTTACCAAACGAACGTTCGTTTGGCAAAAAGTGTACTTGACAGTTTTGAACGCCGCTTAGAAATAGGAGTCGACGTGGTTTGAGCAGTGAAAAATGGGGAAGGCAACTTTATGGCCGGGCAGACAACTTTTCAGAGTTGTCTGTCCAGATGTCCGCTAACTTTTTGCCATGAGTTTCAGTCACTGCCAGTGTTTGAAATAACGTCTGCCCGGAGCGTACAACTTTTACGTCGGGCGTACAACTTTCAAAACGTCTCGGCCCGGGTGGCAGACACCTTCTTCAAGAAAAAAAAAAATCAAATCAAACGTTTGTTTTGTTCAATAAAGCAAAAGCTAAAAGTAAACCGCTACAAGCCATGTGGACTCCTCTCCTTAAGCGGCTTTCAAAACTCTCAAGTACACTTCTCAGTCACGGCGTAGTCCGAAGCAAGAAACAGGCTTCTGATTGGCTGCCGGTGGTGAGTATGAAAATTACCAAACAAACGTTCGTTTGGCAATTTACCAAGCGAACGCTCGTTTGGCAAAAAGTGTACTTGAGAGTTTTGAAAGCCGCTTAGAAAGAGGAGTCCATGTGGCTTTGAGCAGACAACGCAGCGCAAACATTGCATTGTGCAACATGGCGACAAACAACAACTGGAGCAAAATCTTCAGCAAGCGATATTTACCATAAATGAAGCAAGGGAGCATTTATGGTAGGTATTTCCTAAATTGAAAAAAAATCCTTCATACTTCGTAACAATGTTTTTTTGTTTTTTTGCGATTAGTCGTCTTATTGTGTTTCAAGTCGTGAAAAATGGGGCAGACAACTTTATGGCCGGGCAAGCAACTTTTCAGAGTTGTCTGCCCGGATGTCCGCTAACTTTTTGCCATGAGTTTCAGACACTGGCAGTGTTTGAAATAACGTCTGCCCGGAGCTCCGGGGCGAACAACTTTTACGTCGGGCGTACAACTTTCAAAACGTCTTGGCCTGGGTGGCCGACAACTTCTTCAAGGAAATTTTTTTTTTTTCGAATAAAACGTTTGTTTTATTCAATAAAGCAACCGCTACAAGCCACGTGAACTCCTCCTTCTAAGCGGCTTTCAAAACTCTCAAGTAGACTTTTCAGTCACGGCGTAGTCCGAAGCAAGAAACAGGCTTCTGATTGGCTGCCAGTGCTGAGTATGCAAATTACCAAATGAACATTCGTTTGGCAATTTACCAAACGAACGTTCGTTTGGCAAAAAGTGTACTTGACAGTTTTGAACGCCGCTTAGAAACAGGAGGCCACGTGGCTTGAGCAGTGAAAAATGGGGAAGGCAACTTTATGGCCGGCAGGCAACTTTTCAGAGTTGTCTGTCCAGATGTCCGCTAACTTTTTGCCATGAGTTTCAGTCACTGCCAGTGTTTGAAATAACGTCTGCCCGGAGCGTACAACTTTTACGTCGGGCGTACAACTTTTACGTCGGGCGTACAACTTTCAAAACGTCTCGGCCCGGGTGGCAGACACCTTCTTCAAGAAAAAAAAAAAATCAAATCAAACATTTGTTTTGTTCAATAAAGCAAAAGCTAAAAGTAAACCGCTACAAGCCATGTGGACTCCTCTCCTTAAGCGGCTTTCAAAACTCTCAAGTACACTTCTCAGTCACGGCGTAGTCCGAAGCAAGAAACAGGCTTCTGATTGGCTGCCGGTGGTGAGTATGAAAATTACCAAACAAACGTTCGTTTGGCAATTTACCAAGCGAACGTTCGTTTGGCAAAAAGTGTACTTGAGAGTTTTGAAAGCCGCTTAGAAAGAGGAGTCCATGTGGCTTTGAGCAGACAACGCAGCGCAAACATTGCATTGTGTAACATGGCGACAAACAACAACTGGAGCAAAATCTTCAGCAAGCGATATTTACCATAAATGAAGCAAGGGAGCATTTATGGTAGGTATTTCCTAAATTGAAAAAGAATCCTTCATACTTCGTAACAATGTTTTTTTGTTTTTTTGCGATTAGTCGTCTTATTGTGTTTCAAGTCGTGAAAAATGGGGCAGACAACTTTATGGCCGGGCAAGCAACTTTTCAGAGTTGTCTGCCCGGATGTCCGCTAACTTTTTGCCATGAGTTTCAGACACTGGCAGTGTTTGAAATAACGTCTGCCCGGAGCTCCGGGGCGAACAACTTTTACGTCGGGCGTACAACTTTCAAAACGTCTTGGCCCGGGTGGCCGACAACTTCTTCAAGGAAATTTTTTTTTTTTCGAATAAAACGTTTGTTTTATTCAATAAAGCAACCGCTACAAGCCACGTGAACTCCTCCTTCTAAGCGGCTTTCGAAACTCTCAAGTAGACTTTTCAGTCACGGCGTAGTCCGAAGCAAGAAACAGGCTTCTGATTGGCTGCCAGTGCTGAGTATGCAAATTACCAAATGAACATTCATTTGGCAATTTACAAAACGAACGTTCGTTTGGCAAAAAGTGTACTTGACAGTTTTGAACGCCGCTTAGAAATAGGAGTCGACGTGGTTTGAGCAGTGAAAAATGGGGAAGGCAACTTTATGGCCGGGCAGACAACTTTTCAGAGTTGTCTGTCCAGATGTCCGCTAACTTTTTGCCATGAGTTTCAGACACTGGCAGTGTTTGAAATAACGTCTGCCCGGAGCTCCGGGGCGAACAACTTTTACGTCGGGCGTACAACTTTCAAAACGTCTTGGCCTGGGTGGCCGACAACTTCTTCAAGGAAATTTTTTTTTTTTCGAATAAAACGTTTGTTTTATTCAATAAAGCAACCGCTACAAGCCACGTGAACTCCTCCTTCTAAGCGGCTTTCAAAACTCTCAAGTAGACTTTTCAGTCACGGCGTAGTCCGAAGCAAGAAACAGGCTTCTGATTGGCTGCCAGTGCTGAGTATGCAAATTACCAAATGAACATTCGTTTGGCAATTTACCAAACGAACGTTCGTTTGGCAAAAAGTGTACTTGACAGTTTTGAACGCCGCTTAGAAACAGGAGGCCACGTGGCTTGAGCAGTGAAAAATGGGGAAGGCAACTTTATGGCCGGCAGGCAACTTTTCAGAGTTGTCTGTCCAGATGTCCGCTAACTTTTTGCCATGAGTTTCAGTCACTGCCAGTGTTTGAAATAACGTCTGCCCGGAGCGTACAACTTTTACGTCGGGCGTACAACTTTCAAAACGTCTCGGCCCGGGTGGCAGACACCTTCTTCAAGAAAAAAAAAAAATCAAATCAAACGTTTGTTCTGTTCAATAAAGCAAAAGCTAAAAGTAAACCGCTACAAGCCATGTGGACTCCTCTCCTTAAGCGGCTTTCAAAACTCTCAAGTACACTTCTCAGTCACGGCGTAGTCCGAAGCAAGAAACAGGCTTCTGATTGGCTGCCGGTGGTGAGTATGAAAATTACCAAACAAACGTTCGTTTGGCAATTTACCAAGCGAACGTTCGTTTGGCAAAAAGTGTACTTGAGAGTTTTGAAAGCCGCTTAGAAAGAGGAGTCCATGTGGCTTTGAGCAGACAACGCAGCGCAAACATTGCATTGTGTAACATGGCGACAAACAACAACTGGAGCAAAATCTTCAGCAAGCGATATTTACCATAAATGAAGCAAGGGAGCATTTATGGTAGGTATTTCCTAAATTGAAAAAAAATCCTTCATACTTCGTAACAATGTTTTTTTGTTTTTTTGCGATTAGTCGTCTTATTGTGTTTCAAGTCGTGAAAAATGGGGCAGACAACTTTATGGCCGGGCAAGCAACTTTTCAGAGTTGTCTGCCCGGATGTCCGCTAACTTTTTGCCATGAGTTTCAGACACTGGCAGTGTTTGAAATAACGTCTGCCCGGAGCTCCGGGGCGAACAACTTTTACGTCGGGCGTACAACTTTCAAAACGTCTTGGCCCGGGTGGCCGACAACTTCTTCAAGGAAAAAAAATTTTTTTCCGAATAAAACGTTTGTTTTATTCAATAAAGCAACCGCTACAAGCCACGTGAACTCCTCCTTCTAAGCGGCTTTCAAAAATCTCAAGTAGACTTTTCAGTCACGGCGTAGTCCGAAGCAAGAAACAGGCTTCTGATTGGCTGCCAGTGCTGAGTATGCAAATTACCAAATGAACATTCGTTTGGCAATTTACCAAACGAACGTTCGTTTGGCAAAAAGTGTACTTGACAGTTTTGAACGCCGCTTAGAAAGAGGAGGCCACGTGGCTTGAGCAGTGAAAAATGGGGAAGGCAACTTTATGGCCGGCAGGCAACTTTTCAGAGTTGTCTGTCCAGATGTCCGCTAACTTTTTGCTATGAGTTTCAGTCACTGCCAGTGTTTGAAATAACGTCTGCCCGGAGCGTACAACTTTTACGTCGGGCGTACAACTTTTACGTCGGGCGTACAACTTTCAAAACGTCTCGGCCCGGGTGGCAGACACCTTCTTCAAGAAAAAAAAAAATCAAATCAAACGTTTGTTTTGTTCAATAAAGCAAAAGCTAAAAGTAAACCGCTACAAGCCATGTGGACTCCTCTCCTTAAGCGGCTTTCAAAACTCTCAAGTACACTTCTCAGTCACGGCGTAGTCCGAAGCAAGAAACAGGCTTCTGATTGGCTGCCGGTGGTGAGTATGAAAATTACCAAAACAAACGTTCGTTTGGCAATTTACCAAGCGAACGTTCGTTTGGCAAAAAGTGTACTTGAGAGTTTTGAAAGCCGCTTAGAAAGAGGAGTCCATGTGGCTTTGAGCAGACAACGCAGCGCAAACATTGCATTGTGCAACATGGCGACAAACAACAACTGGAGCAAAATCTTCAGCAAGCGATATTTACCATAAATGAAGCAAGGGAGCATTTATGGTAGGTATTTCCTAAATTGAAAAAAAATCCTTCATACTTCGTAACAATGTTTTTTTGTTTTTTTGCGATTAGTCGTCTTATTGTGTTTCAAGTCGTGAAAAATGGGGCAGAACACTTTATGGCCGGGCAAGCAACTTTTCAGAGTTGTCTGCCCGGATGTCCGCTAACTTTTTGCCATGAGTTTCAGACACTGGCAGTGTTTGAAATAACGTCTGCCCGGAGCTCCGGGGCGAACAACTTTTACGTCGGGCGTACAACTTTCAAAACGTCTTGGCCCGGGTGGCCGACAACTTCTTCAAGGAAAAAAAAAATTTTTCCGAATAAAACGTTTGTTTTATTCAATAAAGCAACCGCTACAAGCCACGTGAACTCCTCCTTCTAAGCGGCTTTCAAAACTCTCAAGTAGACTTTTCAGTCACGGCGTAGTCCGAAGCAAGAAACAGGCTTCTGATTGGCTGCCAGTGCTGAGTATGCAAATTACCAAATGAACATTCGTTTGGCAATTTACCAAACGAACGTTCGTTTGGCAAAAAGTGTACTTGACAGTTTTGAACGCCGCTTAGAAAGAGGAGGCCACGTGGCTTGAGCAGTGAAAAATGGGGAAGGCAACTTTATGGCCGGCAGGCAACTTTTCAGAGTTGTCTGTCCAGATGTCCGCTAACTTTTTGCCATGAGTTTCAGTCACTGCCAGTGTTTGAAATAACGTCTGCCCGGAGCGTACAACTTTTACGTCGGGCGTACAACTTTTACGTCGGGCGTACAACTTTCAAAACGTCTCGGCCCGGGTGGCAGACACCTTCTTCAAGAAAAAAAAAAAATCAAATCAAACATTTGTTTTGTTCAATAAAGCAAAAGCTAAAAGTAAACCGCTACAAGCCATGTGGACTCCTCTCCTTAAGCGGCTTTCAAAACTCTCAAGTAGACTTTTCAGTCACGGCGTAGTCCGAAGCAAGAAACAGGCTTCTGATTGGCTGCCAGTGCTGAGTATGCAAATTACCAAATGAACATTCGTTTGGCAATTTACCAAACGAACGTTCGTTTGGCAAAAAGTGTACTTGACAGTTTTGAACGCCGCTTACAAAGAGGAGTCCACGTGGCTTGAGCAGTGAAAAATGGGGAAGGCAACTTTATGGCCGGGCAGGCAACTTTTCAGTTGTCTGCCCGGGTGTCCGCTAACTTTTTGAGTTTCAGACAATGCCATGAGTTTCAGACACTGCAAAAACCATCAATAAAAAAAAAAAAATCAAGAGAGGTTTGATGTTTTTGACTTGAACACATTATTTTGGGTTGATGAAACAACCGCGTTCAAAAGACAATACATCCTTTATTTGCAGAATGTTGGATTGATGCAGATTGGGGCAGCATGAGTGACCTCACCTGCCAGGAACAACCGGCTGGCTCCCGGATATGGCCCGGAGGCTTGAAGAAAAGAGAACAGTGCCAGAGCATTTTTGGCCACAACAATCATCAAGGAGAAGACTCTGCTGAGCGGTTGCGCCTTTTCGGCAGTATGAAAATGCCAGTACTCTTTTTGAATGGAGGAATGTCCGGTGCCATTCGACTGTCATCGCTGGAGACCAAAGGGGACATTGTGCTTTTTTTGCACCTGTAATGGGCGGCATCTTCACAGCCCCGATTTGTTCTGCGGAAAGGTCGGTGCTGTTGGTCAGTCTGCGGTTGGATGGATGCATGGCTTGAGGAGCCAGCGATAAGAAGAAAGGAGCGTCAGCGCAGAGCGCCGATGCGTATGTGGAACTGTCGCGGCTTGGAATTGAAGCGGATTTATGTGGGACAATGTCTTTTCGTCAGTGGATGCCACAGCTTTGTGTTTGCTTTCAACATTTAGCTTGTAGTAGAGGGTTGTGTCAGGAAGGGCATCCGACGTAAAAGCTGGGCCAAAACAAACATGCGTATCATATCTCTGAAGATGGAGGTTACTGATTCGCTGTGGCGACCCCTTGAAGGGAAAAGCCGAAAGGAAAAGAAGAAGAAGAGACGTGCAAATTCCACCATGACGTCCCTGATCCACTGCTGAAATTGATGCTTTGATTTCTCCTCTTTCATCTAGAACTGCTTCATGTCATCACAAAGAGGGTACAGCAAGTCCTGAAGAATGAATGACTGTCTTTGTGTTGTCATATATTATTTTTGTTATTCCCAAGATGGCGGCGCGTGAACACACAGCGGCTCCCCTCTCGCGGCAAATTGCCGTTTTCATGTTTATGTTTGTTAAAGTCATTATAAGTGCCTTGCATGCTGGGTCCGAGAGGAAAGTCATTTCATCTGTGCTGTATGTTATGCATATTTGACAATAAAGCTGGCTTTGACTTCGAAGAATGAAATTGGCTCAAATCATGAACCATTGATATTATGTAGAGGGCAGGGTGCATTGATATTGTGTGCAGGGGTGCATTGATATTGTGTGCAAGGGTGCATTGGTATTGTGTGCAGGGGTGCATTGATATTGTGTGCAGGGGTGCATTGATATTGTGTGCAACGGTGCATTGGTATTGTGAGCAGGGGTGCATTGCTATTGTGTGCAGGGGTGCATTGGTATTGTGTATAGGGGGACTTTGATATTATGTACACAAATAAGTAATGGTGGGGTATCGAGGCTTGTGATTGGCGGCAGGTCTGGAAGATTGTCCGGAATGTGTGAGTTGACGGGATTGGTGGTGTTGAGAAGATTCTCAAAATGGTTTGCCCAGCGAGCAAGGATCTCATGGCAGTCCTTAAGGAGCACAGAGCCATCAGGAGATTGCACCGGAGCAAGTGTTTGCTTTCTAGGCGCATACACCTCTTGGATGACATTGTAGAATCCCAGGGTGTTGTTACAGTATGCCAGATATTGGATCTAATGTGCCTTCTGCAGCCACCAGGTGTCTTCCATGTCACGGAGAGGCCGCTGGGTTTCTGCCCTTGCTGCAGAAAATATTGCTTTCCGTGTGTGAGATGTGGGGCATGACAGGAGAGCTTTGTGGGCCTCATGTTTTGCTTTTAGAAGGGACCTTATTTCATCAGAGTTTGAGTCGAACCAATCCTGGTGTCTTCTCCTTGACTGTCCAAGCACTTCTGAGGCTGTGTTGTAAATAGCCTGACGCAGAGCTTGCCAGTCGGCCGGTCCTCTGGGATCTTGTCGATGTTTTCAGCAAGGAGACGTTGAAGGTTGGCTTCGATGGTGGGGCTGGTCAATGCTGTGCAGCAGAGCTTTCCATTGGGAGCTGTCCTTGGGCGACTGGGATGTACGCATATCAGGAGTTTGGATCCGACCATAAGGTGGTCAGTCCAACACTCAGCTCCACGCATGACACGGGTGTGAAGGAGATCCTGTATGTCCTTTTGACGGACAATCACACAGTCCAGGAGGTGCCAATATTTGGAGCATAGAAACTCACGATTGACGGTGTCAAAGGCTTTGTTGAGATCTATAAAGGCTATGTAGAGGTCCAGGCAATGTTCTCTGCTCTTCTCCATAAGCTGTCTTAAAACAAAAATCATATATGTGGTGGATCTTGTTTTCCGGAAGCCACACTGCGTTCCTGGAAGCACAGACTCTGACATATGCATGACCAGACTGCTGAGCATGATTTTGGCCAAAAATTTCCCTGCGGTGGAGAGGAGAGATTCCTCGGCTGTTCTGTCCCCTTTCTTTTTGTGGACTACAACGAATTTGGCGTCCTTCCAGTCCTGTGGGAGCTTCTCATGTTCCCAGATGTTATGTATAAGGAGATGCAGACAGCACATGAGGAGATAACCTCTGTGTTTGTACACTTGCGCATGGATGCCATCAGGTCCAGCACTTTTGTTGTTCTGAAGGCTCATGATGGATTGCCGGGTTTCAGAGAAGGATGGTGGGGCATCGAGGCTCGTGATTGGCGGCAGGTCCGGAAGATTGTCCAGAATGTGTGAGTTGACGGGATTGGTGGTGTTGAGAAGATTCTCAAAATGGTTTGCCCAGCGAGCAAGGATCTCATGGCGGTCCTTAAGGAGTACAGAGCCATCAGGAGATTGCACCGGAGCAAGTGTTCACTTTCTAGGGGCACACACCTCTTGGATGACATTGTAGAATCCCAGGGTGTTGTTACAGTCTGCCAGATATTGGATCTAATGTGCCTTCTGCAGCCACCAGGTGTCTTCCATGTCACGGAGAGCCCGCTGGGTTTCTGCCCTTGCGGCAGAAAATATTGCTTTCCGTGTGTGAGATGTGGGGCATGACAGGAGAGCTTTGTGGGCCTCATGTTTTGCTTTTAGAAGGGACCTTATTTCATCCGAGTTTGAGTCGAACCAATCCTGGTGTCTTCTCCTTGACTGTCCAAGCACTTCCGAGGCTGTGCTGTAAATAACCTGATGCAGAGCTTGCCAGTCGGCCGGGTCCTCTGGGATCTTGTCGATGTTTTCAGCAAGGAGACGGTGAAGGTTGGCTTCGATGGTGGGGCTGGTCAATGCTGTGCAGCAGAGCTTTCCATTGGGAGCAGTCCTTGGGCGACTGGGATGGACGCATATCAGGAGTTTGGATCCGACCATAAGGTGGTCAGTCCAACACTCAGCTCCACGCATGACACAGGTGTGAAGGACATCCTGTATGTCCTTTTGACGGACAATCACACAGTCCAGGAGGTGCCAATATTTGGAGCATAGAAACTCACGATTGACGGTGTCAAAGGCTTTGTTGAGATCTATAAAGGCTATGTAGAGGTCCAGGCAATGTTCTCTGCTCTTCTCCATAAGCTGTCTTAAAACAAAAATCATATATGTGGTGGATCTTGTTTTCCGGAAGCCACACTGCGTTCCTGGAAGCACAGACTCTGACATATGCATGACCAGACTGCTGAGCATGATTTTGGCCAAAAATTTCCCTGCGGTGGAGAGGAGAGATTCCTCGGCTGTTCTGTCCCCTTTCTTTTTGTGGACTACAACGAATTTGGCGTCCTTCCAGTCCTGTGGGAGCTTCTCATGTTCCCAGATATTATGTATAAGGAGGTGCAGACAGCACATGAGGAGATAACCTCTGTGTTTGTACACTTCCGCATAGATGCCATCAGGTCCAGCACTTTTGTTGTTCTCAAGGCTCATGATGGATTGCCGGGTCTCAGAAAAGGATGGTGCGGCATCGAGGCTCGTGATTAGCGGCAGGTCTGGAAGATTGTCCAGAATGTGTGAATTGACGGGATTGGTGGTATTGAGAATATTCTCAAAATGGTTTGCCCAGCGAGCAAGGATCTCATGGCGGTCCTGAAGGAGCACAGAGCCATCAGGAGATTGCACCGGAGCAAGTGTTTGCTTTCTAGGCGTATACACCTCTTTGATGACATTGTAGAATCCCAGGGTGTTGTTACAGTCTGCCAGATATTGGATCTAATGTGCGTTCTGCAGCCACCAGGTGTCTTCCATGTCACGGAGAGCCTACTGGGTTTCTGCGCTTGCTGCAGAAAAGATTGCTTTCCGTGTGTGAGATGTGGGGCATGACAGGAGAGCTTTGTGGGCCTCATGTTTGGCTTTTAGAAGGGACCTTATTTAATCAGAGTTTGAGTCGAACCAATCCTGGTGTCTTCTCCTTGACTGTCCAAGCACTTCCGAGGCTGTGCTGTAAATAGCCTGACGCAGAGCTTGCCAGTCGGCCGGGTCCTCTGCGATCTTGTCGAGCTTTTCAGTAAGGAGACGTTGAAGGTTGGCTTTGATGGTGGGGCTGGTCAATGCTGTGCAGCAGAGCTTTCCATTGGTAGCTGTCCTTCGGCGACTGGGATGTACCCATATCAGGAGTTTGGATCTGACCATAACGTGGCCAGTCCAACACTCAGCTCCACACATGACACGGGTGTGGAGGACATCCTGTATGTCCTTTTGACGGACAATCATAGTCCAGGAGGTGCCAATATTTGGAGCATAGCAACTCACGATTGACGGTGTCAAAGGCTTTGTTGAGATCTATAAAGGCTATGTAGAGGTCCAGGCGATGTTCTCTGCTCTTCTCCATAGGCTGTCTTAAAACAAAAATCATATATGTGGTGGATCATGTTTTCTGGAAGCCACACTGCGTTCCTGGAAGCACAGACTCTGACATATGCATGACCAGCCTGCTGAGCATGATTTTGGCCAAAGATTTCCCTGCGGTGGAGAGGAGAGATTCCTCGGCTGTTCTGTCCCCTTTCTTTTTGTGGACTACAACGAATTTGGCGTCCTTCCAGTCCTGTGGGAGGTTCTCATGTTCCCATATATTATGTGTAAGGAGGTGCAGACAGCACATGAGGAGATAACCTCTGTGTTTGCACACTTCCGCATGGATGCCATCAGGTCCAGCACTTTTGTTGTTCTCAAGGATCGTGATGGATTGCCGGGTCTCAGAAAAGGATGGTGGGGCATCGAGGCTCGTGATTGGCGGAAGGTGTGGAAGATTGTCCAGAATGTGTGAATTGACAGGATTGGTGGTGTTGAGAAGATTCTCAAAATGGTTTGCCCAGCGAGCAAGGATCTCATGGCGGGCCGCGAGAGTGGCTGCCTTTCCAGCAGCTCATGTATTTTGTTTTTCTACTTTCATTCCTTTCATCACTTTGCTGCTGTGAAATGTAAATTTCTCCACTGTGAGACTAATAAAGGCAAATCCAATCGAATCCTTAAAGAGCACAGAGCCATCAGGAGATTGCACCGGAGCAAGTGTTTGCTTTCCCGGCGCACACAACTCTTGGATGGCATTGTAGAATCCCAGGGTATTGTTACAGTCTGCCAGATATTGGATCTAATGTGCCTTCTACAGCCACCGGGTGTCTTCCATGACACGGAGAGCCCGTTGGGTTGCTGCCCTTGCTGCAGAAAAGATCGCTTTCCGGGTGTGAGATGTGGGGCATGACAGGAGAGCTTTGTGGGCCTCATGTTTTGCTTTTAGAAGGGACCTTATTTCATCCGAGTTTGAGTCGAACCAATCCTGGTGTCTTCTCCTTGACTGTCCAAGCACTTCCGAGGCTGTGCTGTAAATAGCCTGACGCAGAGCTTGCCAGTCGGCCGGGTCCTCTGCGATCTTGTCGAGGTTTTCAGTAAGGAGACGTTGAAGGTTGGCTTTGATGGTGGGGCTGGTCAATGCTGTGCAGCAGAGCTTTCCATTGGGAGCTTTCCTTCGGCGACTAGGATGTACACATATCAGGAGTTTGGATCTGACCATAAGGTGGTCAGTCCAACACTCAGCTCCACGCATGACACGGGTGTGGAGGACATCCTGTATGTCCTTTTGACGGACAATCATAGTCCAGGAGGTGCCAATATTTGGAGCATAGCAACTCACGATTGACGGTGTCAAAGGCTTTGTTGAGATCTATAAAGGCTATGTAGAGGTCCAGGCGATGTTCTCTGCTCTTCTCCATAGGCTGTCTTAAAACAAAAATCATATATGTGGTGGATCTTGTTTTCCGGAAGCCACACTGCGTTCCTGGAAGCACAGACTCTGACATATGCATGACCAGCCTGCTGAGCATGATTTTGGCCAAAGATTTCCCTGCGGTGGAGAGGAGAGAGATTCCTTGGCTGTTCTGTCCCCTTTCTTTTTGTGGACTACAACGAATTTGGCGTCCTTCCAGTCCTGTGGGAGGTTCTCATGTTCCCAGATATTATGTGTAAGGAGGTGCAGACAGCACATGAGGAGATAACCTCTGTGTTTGTACACTTGCGCATGGATGCCATCAGGTCCAGCACTTTTGTTGTTCTCAAGGATCGTGATGAATTGCCGGGTTTCAGAGAAGGATGGTGGGGCATCGAGGCTCGTGATTGGCGGCAGGTGTGGAAGATTGTCCAGAATGTGTGAGTTGACGGGATTGGTGGTGTTGAGAAGATTCTCAAAATGGTTTGCCCAGCGAGCAAGGATCTCATGGCGGTCCTTAAGGAGCACAGAGCCATCAGGAGATTGCACCGGAGCAAGTGTTCACTTTCTAGGGGACACACCTCTTGGATGACATTGTAGAATCCCAGGGTGTTGTTACAGTCTGCCAGATATTGGATCTAATGTGCCTTCTGCAGCCACCAGGTGTCTTCCATGTCACGGAGAGCCCGCTGGGTTTCTGCCCTTGCGGCAGAAAATATTGCTTTCCGTGTGTGAGATGTGGGGCATGACAGGAGAGCTTTGTGGGCCTCATGTTTTGCTTTTAGAAGGGACCTTATTTCATCCGAGTTTGAGTCGAACCAATCCTGGTGTCTTCTCCTTGACTGTCCAAGCACTTCCGAGGCTGTGCTGTAAATAACCTGACGCAGAGCTTGCCAGTCGGCCAGGTCCTCTGGGATCTTGTCGATGTTTTCAGCAAGGAGACGGTGAAGGTTGGCTTCGATGGTGGGGCTGGTCAATGCTGTGCAGCAGAGCTTTCCATTGGGAGCTGTCCTTGGGCGACTGGGATGGACGCATATCAGGAGTTTGGATCCGACCATAAGGTGGTCAGTCCAACACTCAGCTCCACGCATGACACGGGTGTGAAGGACATCCTGTATGTCCTTTTGACGGACAATCACACAGTCCAGGAGGTGCCAATATTTGGAGCATAGCAACTCACGATTGACGGTTTCAAAGGCTTTGTTGAGATCTATAAAGGCTATGTAGAGGTCCAGGCGATGTTCTCTGCTCTTCTCCATAGGCTGTCTTAAAACAAAAATCATATATGTGGTGGATCATGTTTTCTGGAAGCCACACTGCGTTCCTGGAAGCACAGACTCTGACATATGCATGACCAGCCTGCTGAGCATGATTTTGGCCAAAGATTTCCCTGCGGTGGAGAGGAGAGATTCCTCGGCTGTTCTGTCCCCTTTCTTTTTGTGGACTACAACGAATTTGGCGTCCTTCCAGTCCTGTGGGAGGTTCTCATGTTCCCAGATATTATGTGTAAGGAGGTGCAGACAGCACATGAGGAGATAACCTCTGTGTTTGCACACTTCCGCATGGATGCCATCAGGTCCAGCACTTTTGTTGTTCTCAAGGATCGTGATGGATTGCCGGGTCTCAGAAAAGGATGGTGGGGCATCGAGGCTCGTGATTGGCGGAAGGTGTGGAAGATTGTCCAGAATGTGTGAATTGACAGGATTGGTGGTGTTGAGAAGATTCTCAAAATGGTTTGCCCAGCGAGCAAGGATCTCATGGCGGGCCGCGAGAGTGGCTGCCTTTCCAGCAGCTCATGTATTTTGTTTTTCTACTTTCATTCCTTTCATCACTTTGCTGCTGTGAAATGTAAATTTCTCCACTGTGAGACTAATAAAGGCAAATCCAATCGAATCCTTAAAGAGCACAGAGCCATCAGGAGATTGCACCGGAGCAAGTGTTTGCTTTCCCGGCGCACACAACTCTTGGATGGCATTGTAGAATCCCAGGGTATTG
Organism: Hippocampus bargibanti; assembly: GCF_051943395.1. NCBI lineage: Eukaryota > Metazoa > Chordata > Actinopteri > Syngnathiformes > Syngnathidae > Hippocampus > Hippocampus bargibanti. The sequence goes on along the minus strand of NC_142742.1, from coordinate 19,385,114 downwards.
TTACAGTCTGCCAGATATTGGATCTAATGTGCCTTCTACAGCCACCGGGTGTCTTCCATGACACGGAGAGCCCGTTGGGTTGCTGCCCTTGCTGCAGAAAAGATCGCTTTCCGGGTGTGAGATGTGGGGCATGACAGGAGAGCTTTGTGGGCCTCATGTTTTGCTTTTAGAAGGGACCTTATTTCATCCGAGTTTGAGTCGAACCAATCCTGGTGTCTTCTCCTTGACTGTCCAAGCACTTCCGAGGCTGTGCTGTAAATAGCCTGACGCAGAGCTTGCCAGTCGGCCGGGTCCTCTGCGATCTTGTCGAGGTTTTCAGTAAGGAGACGTTGAAGGTTGGCTTTGATGGTGGGGCTGGTCAATGCTGTGCAGCAGAGCTTTCCATTGGGAGCTGTCCTTCGGCGACTAGGATGTACACATATCAGGAGTTTGGATCTGACCATAAGGTGGTCAGTCCAACACTCAGCTCCACGCATGACACGGGTGTGGAGGACATCCTGTATGTCCTTTTGACGGACAATCATAGTCCAGGAGGTGCCAATATTTGGAGCATAGCAACTCACGATTGACGGTGTCAAAGGCTTTGTTGAGATCTATAAAGGCTATGTAGAGGTCCAGGCGATGTTCTCTGCTCTTCTCCATAGGCTGTCTTAAAACAAAAATCATATATGTGGTGGATCTTGTTTTCCGGAAGCCACACTGCGTTCCTGGAAGCACAGACTCTGACATATGCATGACCAGCCTGCTGAGCATGATTTTGGCCAAAGATTTCCCTGCGGTGGAGAGGAGAGAGATTCCTTGGCTGTTCTGTCCCCTTTCTTTTTGTGGACTACAACGAATTTGGCGTCCTTCCAGTCCTGTGGGAGGTTCTCATGTTCCCAGATATTATGTGTAAGGAGGTGCAGACAGCACATGAGGAGATAACCTCTGTGTTTGTACACTTGCGCATGGATGCCATCAGGTCCAGCACTTTTGTTGTTCTCAAGGATCGTGATGAATTGCCGGGTTTCAGAGAAGGATGGTGGGGCATCGAGGCTCGTGATTGGCGGCAGGTGTGGAAGATTGTCCAGAATGTGTGAGTTGACGGGATTGGTGGTGTTGAGAAGATTCTCAAAATGGTTTGCCCAGCGAGCAAGGATCTCATGGCGGTCCTTAAGGAGCACAGAGCCATCAGGAGATTGCACCGGAGCAAGTGTTCACTTTCTAGGGGACACACCTCTTGGATGACATTGTAGAATCCCAGGGTGTTGTTACAGTCTGCCAGATATTGGATCTAATGTGCCTTCTGCAGCCACCAGGTGTCTTCCATGTCACGGAGAGCCCGCTGGGTTTCTGCCCTTGCGGCAGAAAATATTGCTTTCCGTGTGTGAGATGTGGGGCATGACAGGAGAGCTTTGTGGGCCTCATGTTTTGCTTTTAGAAGGGACCTTATTTCATCCGAGTTTGAGTCGAACCAATCCTGGTGTCTTCTCCTTGACTGTCCAAGCACTTCCGAGGCTGTGCTGTAAATAACCTGACGCAGAGCTTGCCAGTCGGCCAGGTCCTCTGGGATCTTGTCGATGTTTTCAGCAAGGAGACGGTGAAGGTTGGCTTCGATGGTGGGGCTGGTCAATGCTGTGCAGCAGAGCTTTCCATTGGGAGCTGTCCTTGGGCGACTGGGATGGACGCATATCAGGAGTTTGGATCCGACCATAAGGTGGTCAGTCCAACACTCAGCTCCACGCATGACACGGGTGTGAAGGACATCCTGTATGTCCTTTTGACGGACAATCACACAGTCCAGGAGGTGCCAATATTTGGAGCATAGCAACTCACGATTGACGGTTTCAAAGGCTTTGTTGAGATCTATAAAGGCTATGTAGAGGTCCAGGCGATGTTCTCTGCTCTTCTCCATAGGCTGTCTTAAAACAAAAATCATATATGTGGTGGATCATGTTTTCTGGAAGCCACACTGCGTTCCTGGAAGCACAGACTCTGACATATGCATGACCAGCCTGCTGAGCATGATTTTGGCCAAAGATTTCCCTGCGGTGGAGAGGAGAGATTCCTCGGCTGTTCTGTCCCCTTTCTTTTTGTGGACTACAACGAATTTGGCGTCCTTCCAGTCCTGTGGGAGGTTCTCATGTTCCCAGATATTATGTGTAAGGAGGTGCAGACAGCACATGAGGAGATAACCTCTGTGTTTGTACACTTCCGCATGGATGCCATCAGGTCCAGCACTTTTGTTGTTCTCAAGGATCGTGATGGATTGCCGGGTCTCAGAAAAGGATGGTGGGGCATTGAGGCTCGTGATTGGCGGCAGGTGTGGAAGATTGTCCAGAATGTGTGAATTGACAGGATTGGTGGTGTTGAGAAGATTCTCAAAATGGTTTGCCCAGCGAGCAAGGATCTCATGGTGGGCCGCGAGAGTGGCTGCCTTTCCAGCAGCTCATGTATTTTGTTCTTCTACTTTCATTCATTTCATCACTTTGCTGCTGTGAAATGTAAATTTCTCCACTGTGAGACTAATAAAGGCAAATCCAATCCAATCCTTAAAGAGCACAGAGCCATCAGGAGATTGCACTGTAGCAAGTGTTTGCTTTCCCGGCGCACACAACTCTTGGATGGCATTGTAGAATCCCAGGATATTGTTACAGTCTGCCAGATATTGGATCTAATGTGCCTTCTACAGCCACCAGGTGTCTTCCATGACACGGAGAGCCCGTTGGGTTGCTGCCCTTGCTGCAGAAAAGATCGCTTTCCGGGTGTGAGATGTGGGGCATGACAGGAGAGCTTTGTGGGCCTCATGTTTTGCTTTTAGAAGGGACCTTATTTCATCCGAGTTTGAGTCGAACCAATCCTGGTGTCTTCTCCTTGACTGTCCAAGCACTTCCGAGGCTGTGCTGTGAATAGCCTGACGCAGAGCTTGCCAGTCGGCCGGGTCCTCTGCGATCTTGTCGAGGTTTTCAGTAAGGAGACGTTGAAGGTTGGCTTTGATGGTGGGGCTGGTCAATGCTGTGCAGCAGAGCTTTCCATTGGGAGCTGTCCTTCGGCGACTGGGATGTACACATATCAGGAGTTTGGATCTGACCATAAGGTGGTCAGTCCAACACTCAGCTCCACGCATGACACGGGTGTGGAGGACATCCTGTATGTCCTTTTGACGGACAATCATAGTCCAGGAGGTGCCAATATTTGGAGCATAGCAACTCACGATTGACGGTGTCAAAGGCTTTGTTGAGATCTATAAAGGCTATGTAGAGGTCCAGGCGATGTTCTCTGCTCTTCTCCATAGGCTGTCTTAAAACAAAAATCATATATGTGGTGGATCTTGTTTTCCGGAAGCCACACTGCGTTCCTGGAAGCACAGACTCTGACATATGCATGACCAGCCTGCTGAGCATGATTTTGGCCAAAGATTTCCCTGCGGTGGAGAGGAGAGAGATTCCTCGGCTGTTCTGTCCCCTTTCTTTTTGTGGACTACAACGAATTTGGCGTCCTTCCAGTCCTGTGGGAGGTTCTCATGTTCCCAGATATTATGTGTAAGGAGGTGCAGACAGCACATGAGGAGATAACCTCTGTGTTTGTACACTTCCGCATGGATGCCATCAGGTCCAGCACTTTTGTTGTTCTCAAGGATCATGATGGATTGCCGGGTCTCAGAAAAGGATGGTGGGGCATCGAGGCTCGTGATTGGCGGCAGGTGTGGAAGATTGTCCAGAATGTGTGAATTGACAGGATTGGTGGTGTTGAGAAGATTCTCAAAATGGTTTGTCCAGCGAGCAAGGATCTCATGGCGGTCCTTAAAGAGCACAGAGCCATCAGGAGATTGCAGCGGAGCAAGTGTTTGCTTTCTAGGGGCACACAGCTCTTGGATGGCATTGTAGAATCCCAGGGTGTTGTTACAGTCTGACAGATATTGGATCTAATGTGGCTTCTCCAGCCACCAGGTGTCTCCCATAACACGGAGAGCCCGCTGGGTTGCTGCCCTTGCTGCAGAAAAGATCGCTTTCCGGGTGTGAGATGTGGGGCATGACAGGAGAGCTTTGTGGGCCTCATGTTTTGCTTTTAGAAGGGACCTTATTTCATCCGAGTTTGAGTCAAACCTATCCTGGCGTCCCATGTTCCCAGATGTTATGTATAAGGAGGTGCAGACAGCGCATGGAGAGATAAGCTCCGTGTTTGTACACTTCCACAGGGAGTGTACGCGTATTAGGAGTTTGGATTTGACCATAAGGTGGTCAGTCCAACACCCAGCTCCACGTATAGCACGGGTGATGACGACATCCTGTATGTCCTTTTGACAGACAATCATATCGTCCAGGAGGTGCCAATGTTTGGAGCGGGGGTGCTGCCAGGTGATCTTAAACCCGTTGTTCATTTGGAAGATGGTGTTAGTAATGACCAGCTGATGTTCTGCACAGAGGGAGAGGAGCCAAAGGCCGCTGGAGTTCATCTTTCCCATTCCGTGCTGGCCAATAACTTTGTTCCACACAAGGTGTTCCATGCCCACCCTGGCAGTGAAATCTCCCATGACTACGAGCTTATCCGTTTTCTGCAGGATGGTGTCCAGAGCTCTGTAGAACTCGTCCTTGACATTGTCGTTGGAATCCAGAGTTGGTGCGTAACCACTGATGAGTGTCGCAAAGCGTCCCTTTGCCAAGGGAATGCGCCAGGTCATGAGCCTTTCATCGATTCCGATGGGGGATTCCAGAATGCATTGCAAAGCCAACTCCATGGGTACAGCGGTTGCCTTCAGGGACCCCTTTCCAGAAGAAGGTATACCCTGCACCAATCTCTGTCAGGGTATACCTGTCTTCTCCATGTAGTCTGGTCTCGCTGAGGGCTGCAATGTCGATGTTGTATCTTGCAAGCTCCGTGGCCACAAGTGCTGTCCTCCGGTGGGGCCTCGCAGCGGTTCCAAAAGCGTGCGGACATTCCACGAAGCAATGTTGAGTTGTGATTCTTATTTTGTTTCGACCGCGAGGGGGGATGCTCCGACGATTGCGGTTTCCCGTCCGGTGTGTGGAGAGCAGACAATATTTAGATCACTTATTCTAGGTCCTTACCCATCACAGAGGTGAGCAGTGTGGAGCTGCTTAGACACAATGGAAGCTGCCGAAGAGATGCGCTGCTCCATCCCGCAGTGTCAACGACCATCACTCCATTGCCACCTGTGTGCGCATAATTGAGAACAGAGTTCAGCGCGATCAAAATAAATCAAGTTGGGAGGCACACACACTTGATTGTGTAGCAAAAGAAAGCAAGTACTAACCCACATCTTTTTTTTCAAACAATACAATACTAGACATTAAAGACGGCATTGAGTACCTGCACATGCGTCCCGGGTGTCTGGGCTCCAGAACGCCGTCTGCTGGACCTATCGAAGAACGAAGCCATCCAACATCGACGCAGTCCTTTGTCCTCACTGTGACTACGATCAGATGAGAAGCTCAAATTGGATGGTATAGCCAAAAGTTCTGTGCTGTCATACGCCTGGAAAAAAAAAACAGTCAAGACACACACAAACATGTTTTTTGCATTTCAAAAATGGTTTAATATAATCTGAAATGTGGTGTACTGTCAAAGTTGCTTGTATCCTCTTCAGAATCAACTGAGGGATACATTCTGCTTTTGTCGTAATAGTCCATTCAAGTCCAAACCCACGAAGAAGGTGTGCTGTTTGACCTCTGCGGCCCCACCTACAACCATGGAGTGACATCAACATTTCAGAGGTTTTAAGCGAAAAAAAAAATAGTAAATAGTACCTGTTCCCAGTCTTTCTAGGGGGCATTGCCGCAACAAATGGGTAATCATGTCCTGACCGTCCATTGGTAAAGCATCGTCTCCTTCACACCAAATGGTATAATCTACAAATTACAGGACAGGAAATACATTTCCCGGCTGGGAGAGGCGTCACGAGAGGAATGTGCCATAGGAGATGGCGAGAGACCTTCATGGTGGCCAAGCATGAAGGCAAGCGTTTCCACACCCATGTGGTCAAGAGAGGTTGAATTGGAAAGGTTTAGACAGAGGAGAATCCCAACAATGAAATTGGCTCAAATCATGAACCACATTGACATTCGGTTTTAACTTACCTTTGCTGATGCACCAGCGAGTGTGTAAAAAGCATCCTATTTGGGATAAGCAATTACCGGTAGTTACATTAAAAAAAGAATACAAACACATTAACGCTCTATGATTAAGGGCTGGATCAGCTCGTTTTAACTTACCTTTGCTGATGCATTGCTAGTCCTAGAGAGTGTGGAAAACCCATCCTAATTGGGGTAAGCAATGAGTGAAATTAAAAAAGCAATTAGTTCAATGAAAAGAAAGAATACACAAAGGAATAAACAAAACACATAAACACTCTCAGATTATGATAGTTTTGAAAGGCGCTCATAAATGAAATGTATTATTATTATTATTATTATTATTATTATTATGAAGGGATGGAGCAGCTCGGTTTAATTTACCTTTGCTGATGCATTGCTAGTCCTAGAGAGTGTGGAAAACCCATTGGTGAAATTAAAATAAGCAATTAGTTCAATGAAAAGAAAGAATACACAAAGAAATAAACACATTAATGCTCTCAGATTATGAGAGTTTTGAAAGGCACTCATAAATGAAATGTATTATTATTATGAAGGAATGGAGCAGCTCGGTTTAACTTACCTTTGCTGATGCATTGCCAGTCCTAGAGAGTGTGGAAAAACCATTGGTGAAATTAAAATAAGCAATTAGTTCAATGAAAAGAAAGAATACACAAAGAAATAAACAAACAAACACATTAACGCTCTCAGATTATGAGAGTTTTGAAAGGCGCTCATAAATGAAATGTATTATTATTATTATGAAGGGATGGAGCAGCTCGGTTTAACTTACCTTTGCTGATGCATTACTAGTCCTAGAGAGTGTGGAAAAAACATCCTACTTGGGGTAAGCAATTAGTGAAATTAAAAAAGCAATTAGTTCAATGGAAAGAATACACAAATAAACAAACAAACACATTAACGCTCTCAGATTATGAGAGTTTTGAAAGGCGCTTATAAATGAAATGTATTATTATTATGATGAAGGGATGGAGCAGCTAAGATTAATTTACCTTTGCTGATGCATTACTAGTCCTAGAGAGTGAGGAAAAACCATTAGTGAAATTAAAAAAAGCAATTAGTTCAATGGAAAGAATACACAAAGAAATCAACAAACAATTTATTAAATTTTAACTTACCTTTGCTGATGCATTCCGTAGAGAGTGTGGAAAAAAAACATCCTATTTGGGATAAGCAATTAGTTAAATTAAAAAATACACAAAGAAATAAACAAACACATTAACGCTCAATGGAAGAAATAGAATGACATGTCAAGTGCATTTTACCAAATCATGAAACCAACAATAAGATGCAGAACATGAAAACAGCAAAATGCAAACAACCAGTACCAATATAATTACCAGTTGAGTCACAATTAACGAAGACATGAATTAATGAATAATAAAAATAATACATTTCATTTTAAGCGCCTTTCAAAGATTTCAATGACACTTTATAGTCACAGACAAGCATAGTAAATGAAATACAATCACAAATGGAATACTATTATAAATAGAAACAAGAGAAAGAGTTCCACAGAAAATGCAAATACACATATAAAGCAATCAAACAAACAAAATAATTCTAAAACCCCTCAATGCAAAAATGACAACTGACACGGAAAGTATTGGCCATGTGATCAAAACCGCATGCGCTTGATGAGCGATTCATTTTTAAGCCTGCGCTGACACACAACGATGATGTCGCAAAAGAAAGCAAGTAGCACCAGTCTCACTTTCTGTCATCCGTTGATGACACACTTAAATCAGAACAGCCGCGAGTAAATGAAATGTATTATTATTATGAAGGGATGGAGCAGCTCGGTTTAACTTACCTTTGCTAATGCATTATTAGTCCTAGAGAGTGTGGAAAAACCATCCTACTTGGAGCAAGCAATTAGTGAAATTAAAAAAGCAATTAGTTCAATGGAAAGAATACACAAAGAAATAAACAAACAATTTATTAAATTATTAAATTTTAACTTACCTTTGCTGATGCATTCCGTAGAGTGTGGAAAAAAAAAATCCTATTCGGGATAAGCAATTAGTTACATTAAAAAATACACAAAGAAATAAACAAACAAACACATTAACGCTCAAAGCAAAAAATAGAACGACATGTCAAGTGCATTTTTAACAAATCATGAAACCAACTATAAGATGCAGAACATGAAAACAGCAAAATGCAAACAACCAGTACCAATATAATTACCAGTTGAGTCACAAAATAAATTAACGAAGACATGAATTAATGAATAATAAAAATAATACATTTCATTTTAAGCGCCTTTCAAAGATTTCAATGACACTTTATAGTCACAGACAAGCATAGTAAATGAAATACAATCACAAATGGAATACTATTATAAATAGAAACAAGAGAAAGAGTTCCACAGAAAATGGAAATACACATATAAAGCAATCAAACAAACAAAATAATTCTAAAACCCCTCAATGCAAAAATGACAACTGACACGTAAAGTATTGGCCATGTGATCAAAACCGCATGCGCTTGATGAGCGATTCATTTTAAGGCAGCGCTGACACACAACGATGACGTCGCAAAAGAAAGCCAGTAGCACGTTGCACCAGTCTGACTTTCTGTCATCCGTTGATGACACACCGAGTCGAGCAAACACCGCGTGCTGTGTTCACATTTTGTGCATTACGAACGAGAGCAAAATGCAACAACCAAACACAAAATGACAATTTCCCACCACAACTGCAGGGTTTCGGGAAGCGGCAGAGGCAAGCAGAAATAACGACAATGTCGAAAACATAAGGCTGACTTAGAATCAGCGGCGTGAGAACAAGCTGCAACAAACAACGCTGCGACAGAGAGGCCGATGCACAATCGAGGTGAGGCAAGCGACAATTAAAAAAAAAACAAGTGCCGACGCAACTGTGGAACAGAATGCACCAAAGTCACTCGCATACATGCAACAACATCGACGAACACTGGATTGCCAAGTATTTCGCGCGCTTTTTTGTATTTCCGGATGGCTTTCCGTTTCCGGTGTCTGAGGACCGTATGATTTGATTGGCGGAATATAAACCACGGGGTTTTGTGACTTCACAGAAAAGGAAGTACCCTTTGCGCACGCGCATGTTTTGTTTCCGTATAGCAATTGTCAGGCAAGTAGTGGTGGGAATTCCGGCTCTTTTTAGAAAGGTGTTTTTTTTGCTCGGCTCAATTAAAAGATCTGGCTCCTTTGGCCCCAAATCGCTCTTCAGTTTTTCTTTTTTTGTTGTTGCTTCAATTAATTTACTACCAAAAATTGACAATGCAGGATATTATGTTAAAAATGTATGTGACTTTATTTTTATTCGCGCGTGGGTGCGCGCGTGTGTTTGTGTGAGTTTGTCTTCGACCACGGATTTTGATCAATAAGGTGTGACTTTAACCGAAAGGGTTGTGATATCGGCTATTTTATGCGGCTCCCTATTGAGAGCCATCTCCAGTCGTTCCCTTTAAAGCAGGTGTCCCCAAACCTTTGCCTGTGAGGGCCACATAACTTTTCTCTTCTGTGATGGGGGGCCGGTGTCAGTTTGTAACAGAAAAAGTGTGACGATCGTAGGGGTGCTTAAAAAATTGTTTTCCAGAAAGCCACACATAACCAAATAACCCTTTGCAGGTTCTTTACAGAAAAAAAGTCAGGAAACAAATAAGACTATTAATGAAATAAATAACTAAATAACCCTCTCTGAGTTCTTCACAGAAAAAAATCAGGAAATACGTAATACTATTCATGACATAAAGTAACTAAATAACTCTGGGTTCTTCATACAAAAACTGGAAATAAATAACACTATTTATGAAATAAATAATAACTAAATAACACTCTCTGTGTTCTTCATAGAAAGAAAGCCATGGAACATTAACTTTCTGTTGTGCCATGCACAATCTTAACAGATAAAAGTTCAGCTCAGTTGTCAGAGCAGAATCTCACTGACACATATTAGCAGTCTCTTAAAGTTCTTGTGTTCCTTCCTTATACAATCCTTTTGTAGGATTCCAGTAGGCTTGTAGACACCGCTGTTTGCAGCTCTCTCTCATCAACTTCCCTGTGAAAACCACAAAGGAAGCAGGTTGAGAAAGTGAACTAAGTGATACAGCACCTACACAGCACAATACATTTCACTGCCAGTATGGCTGTAAATATGGATTTTATCCCAGTAGATTTTATGATGATTATATTTGTTTATGCTCAGAATGACTCATTCAAGTCAGAAAAGTGAGCTTACCTATGTATGTTCATCAGTGTGAACTGTGAGTCTGCATGTGGCTGGTGAGAAGTTGAATATCAGGTTCAATTCAAGTTACAGCCAATCTCAAGCACTGATGCAAATGTTCATCTGTCAATCTTGATCTCATCAGAGATTTCAGCAGTTTCATATCTCACAGATATACGTGCTGCCAAAAACTGTGGACATTTTCATTGCGTGTTTTTTTATGTTTGGATATGTGTCGTTTGGGAGGGCGGCATAGAAGTCAATGAGACTGTTGGGCTTGAATGCGTCTTTCAGAACATCACAGTTCTGTAACTCAGGTCCAACTTCTTCATGGTTTGGTACACTTGGTCAAAAATATCCTCTCCCGTTGTAGTCCCTTTGAGACTTTGGAGGGCTGCCAGCTCCTCGCATATCTCAAAGTTTACGCTAACTCCACGAATAAAAATAAGCAGTTGCGCTGTGTCTTGCACATCCGTGCTCTCATCCAGTGCTAATGAAAAAAGTCAAATTCTTTCGTCTTCTGCTGCAGCTGGGCAAATACATTCATCCCGATTTCTTCACCGCGTCTGGTGATTGTACTCGCCGACAGACCTATGGCATTATATGCATCTTTCTTCTCGGGACACAACACCTCCGCGACAGCATCCATACATTTCTTAACAAACTCTCCGTCCGTGAAAGGCTTACCGCTGCTTGCTATCAGCTTAGCAACCCGAAAGCTGGCTCGAACGGATGCCTTCTTCAGCTGAGCTTGGCATACAAATGTATTCTGCAGAGATAGTAGTCCACTTTTCGCTTTGACAGTTTGTCTGCTCATATTTGGCCTTGTAGCTATCGTACTTGTCTTTTGTGACGGGATTCATAGTGTCGGCGAAGATTGTATTCTTTGAATAACGGCACCGCCTCTTGACAGATGAGACAAACAGCCTTGACTTTGCATTTAACCTAAAAATAATCGTTTTTCCACTGCAGGTTAAATACCCTGCATTCTGAATCACTTTTTCTCTTACCTAACCTTTTCGCCATTATTCCGTTCTCTCTTGGACAGGAAGGTGTACAAGAGAAAACGGGTCTGGAACCAAATAGAGCGCCAAACTGAGCGCACCTGAAATCAAGAGAGGTTTGATCAATAGGTTGAGAGTTCAGACAGTGGATAAGAATGAAATTGGATCAAATCATGAACCATTGATATTATGTAGAGGACAGGGTGCATTGATATTGTGTGTAGGGGTGCATTGGTATTGTCAGAATCAGAATCAGAATCAGAATCATCTTTATTGCCAAGTATGTAGAACACACAAGGAATTTGTTTCCGGTAGAACACGCTGCACTAGTATCGTTGTCAAAAAAACTGCTAAGTGGCACTATACAGTTCCATTTTGGCTACTGTTGAAAGAGTTCAAAGAGTTAATGGCTTGGGGGAAGAAGCTGTTTAAATGTCTGCTGGATTTGGTGCGCATGGATCGGTAGCGCCTGCCTGAGGGGAGTAGCTGGAAAAGGTGGTGGGCAGGGTGCGGAGGGTCCAGTAGGATTTTCCGCGCCCTAGTTTGGATTCTTGCAGTGTGCAAGTCCTCGAGAGTGGGTAGGGCGGTGCCAATGATTTTTTCCGCCGTCCTAACTGTCCGCTGAAGTCGGATTTTGTCCATTTTTGTGGCAGCCCCGAACCAAACGGTGATGGAAGAACACAGGATGGATTCGATGACAATGTGCAGTGGTGCATTGCACATGCATGTGTAACGGAGTTGTACACTTAGGTTATTAAATTATGAAGGAAGTGACGCAACGGCGCACAGTGTGGCACTATGTCCCGCCCATAGTTTCCAGAACAATCTCGAGGAGATTCAGGGTGAGTCGCAATTTTCTGTTGGTCTTGATTAACGCGCATTTTCATGACAATATCTTATTTTGTTTCCCCCTTTGTACTGTCTAGTGTTATCTAATTAGTTCCCTTATTCATTTCGAGTCCAGATTACTTTTTGTGTCATTATTTACTTCACGTTTTGTTGAGTGGAACTTTGAAGCACATGTGCTTCATAGTGCTTTTCTATTGCGCAGTTAATCACAAGACGAAACCCATGCGACTTCACCCATCCCTTCTGCCATACTGTGTTGCGGGTAATAATTGTTTCATTTCGTTTTTATTGAACAATATTTAGTTTCTTGTGTCGTGTTTCATTTGCCCGTGAGTGTCCGTGGCTGGTTGAACTGTGCGCCAGCCATTACAAGCGCACCGCGTGTTCTGCCGAGTCTCCGCCCATGATGCGTTCAGGGACATCTTGTAAATAACAGTGAACTTGTGTTGTATTCTCTTTTTCTGTAAATAACCACTATACGATCACACGTTGTTAATTCTGTTTTGTTATCTACAATGTTTTGCATTTGAGAACAATCTCGAGGAGATTCAGGTTAATCACAAGACGAAACCCATGCGACTTCACCCATCCCTTCTGCCATACTGTGTTGCAGAAATAAAAGAAATAAAAAGACACATCCACGCGTCTCGTCTTCATTAATACGGCAGCATCGTGGAGATGAAGACAGTCACTGTTGTGACACCCGTCACACATGTATTGCTGGCCTGTGAAGGCATTGCGGACTGTATTGTGATTACAGGATATAAACTTGACTGAAAAATTTCAGAGTTTCGGTCAAAATGCAACGACTTGTGACAATGATATGTAACGCTTACAGGAAAAACAAAAAGGACGGCGAATCAAAGCATTTGGGAGAAAAAAATCAAAATATTTGCATTTTTCACAGTTTTGGGTATTTATCTATCTATCGTGCACAACGATGATTGATTCTTCATTAAACTTCGACTTCGGGTTCACCTGGAATGCAAATCGCAGCGGACTACATCTCGGCTCTCCTCGTTTCATGACGGACACATTTGTCTGTTGTACGTTTACTTGCAGTTGGATACCGAGAAAACGTGGGCTTCGTCCAGCTCACCGGTGTTTTACTTATCATGTTTATATCCAACTGCAGCTTTGTTAAAGTTATAAAATGCAGGTATCAAATGTGAATGATGTTAAGATTTATAATTTAAGCTATGGAAAGTCTCTACCGGAGGTAAGAAGCACAAATTGAAACTTGTAGTTTTATGACAATTTATCAAAAACTATTGACTTTAGCTAGCTTAGCGGCGATCCATATAATTTGATTTAAAACAAATTATACCAGTCCCGATCATTTAAACAAATTCGAAATCAAACAATGACACGAGCAATTTAATGGTGTACCCCATTTAAAAGTTAAAAAAAAATGTTTTGAACATTCAGTGGCTATCAGACCGCAAGAAAAGGCAATTGCAGAAGAAAGATGTTGGTAAGTTGCAGTCATGCAATGTAAATATACGTTATGCCTATCCATAATGAACTATTGGAATGTCAATATTTATTTACTTAATTTTAAGACATCCAGCGTAGGATTGAGCTCATCCAGGACTTTCAGATGCCCACTGTGTGCACGTCCATAAAGGTATCCAGGGATGGGCAGTTCATCTTGGCTACAGGTAATCTGAATAATAAGAATATATTTAGTCAAGTGAAAAGAACTGAATTAAATTGTGATCTTTTTTTAAATGCACCATCCTTGAATCATATTGTACACTTCCAGGTTGAGTGAACGCTGGCGCATGTGGCTTCCGCTGCTCACCCGCAGAAAAAAATATGTAACTGCTTGAGAGTTTTGAAAGGCGCCTATAAATGAAATGTATTATTATTATGTCTCAAGCAATCTTTGATGATCAAAGCACACCTGGTATAGATCATTTTGATGTTGCAGATGATTTATTTGTTTGAATTTTTAATTACGTTTAATAACGACTACAAAAGCGTTTTACATTTTGTTACATCTTAATAAAGATGAGAAAATCCGAAACTGTACCATATTGAATCAAATGGTAATATTATGTTTTCTCTCAAAATTGTGATTACATTTCATTTACAAATGTTTTTTTCCAATGGCCTTTGCAAATGGATTTTTCAACATATAATCTTTATTACAACAAACAAGATCCGATCTATTATGCACTATACAATACTTTGATAAAGGTATATGAAGCTTTCGCTATTAAAATGAAAGACAGTTTGTCATCAATTTCACGTGGAACCTTTGTACTTGGCTGTTGACTTACTAAACTCCTAAAATTCAGTGACTTAAAATGTACTTAAATACACATTGTGTTGTTCGACACATTTATTGTATTCCTTTCATTCTCATATTTTTTCGGCGTTAGAAGCCATAATCAAAATCACAATTGAATTTCTCTTAATTTGCATGATCTTCATAGGAACGTACAAGCCAAGGATTCGGTGTTATGACACCTACCAGCTTTCGCTGAAGTTTGAACGCTGCTTGGATTCTGATGGTAAATGCAAGTAGACGTACCATACCCACATCTTGTGAGCAGCCACTATTTAATTTGTTTTCTCTTTCTCCTTCAAAGTTGTGGCCTTTGACATACTGTCTGATGACTACTCAAAGGTAATTTGGGAATGTTTAATTATTCTTGTCATTATTATTTGTGTAATTTTCATTCATAGATTTCCCAAGATAAGTCTGCTAGTTTACTGGACGTGCTCAAATAAATTTCGATTGATGGGCCAATGAGCATTATTGACTAATTTCCATAAAGAAGATATGTTTAAGACCTACAAGCGCCGGCGCGGACCTGCACTGTGTCTCACGGCCCTGAATGCCTGCAAACTGTTTCTTTGCTGCCTGGCCTATTTCCGTTTTTGTGCAACCTCTCTGATGACATATGCCATCTCTTGGCGGCAGCATGTGATGATCAGTAGCTCTCTGGTCAATGTCAGACTTGTGTGGCCACTCGCCTGCTCCAAGGAACTTCTGGCACAGTGTGCGGCAGGCAATCTGACGTATCAGCAGATTTGAAAGAAAACGCAAGTCAAGTAGTCTTTGAGTATTAGATATGTGTTTTCAGTCATTATCGCGTTAGAAAAATCATGAGTTGCATCTGATAGCAAGCTTTCTGACATGAGGCACCGTGTTTATCTTCAGGATGCCTGAGATTTCATTTTCTCGAGAAGGTTGTTGAGTCGCATTTGACAAAATGTTTACCCCCACCAATATTGTGGTCATTGAACATAAAAACAGAGGCATTATGTCCTATTTTTATTACGTTGATCAGTTTCATATTATTTTACGGTGAGATTTATTTTCTTTTTCTGTTTATTTCATTAACTAAAGTGCCACGAATGTTGTACTTTTTTTTGATTGATAGTCTCCTTTTGTCCTCAGCTTGTCTTTCTGCACACTGACCGTTTTGTGGAGTTTCATTCCCAGCACAGTCACTACTACAAAACACGAATTCCAAAGTTTGGTCGGGATTTTTCTTACCATTACCCGTCATGCGACCTGTATTTCGTGGGCTGTAGGTGAGAAAACATTTCTGATCTTTCACATTCTGAGACACTATTCATACCAACGTAATTGCATCCTGGTACATTTTTTTTGTCCAGTTCAGAAATCTATAGACTGAATCTTGAACAAGGTCGCTTCCTCAATTCACTTCAGACAGATGCAGTGTGAGTGTAAAAAAAGCATTTTCTAGTATAAATGATCATTAAATCTTTGCATGAAGTAAAAATGCTTCTTCTTTATGTTTTTGCCTATTTATGCCTCATACACCAGGGAGCACAACGCATGTGATATAAACCCAGTTCATCATTTGTTTGCTAGCGGAACCTCCGAGGTATGTGCCATTATCTGCACGTGCTGGTGTTTTGGATCTTAATCAAATACTATATCAAAGCAAAGTTCATTTTTTTTACCATTTACTGAACAAGTTCAAACAAACTAAATCACCAAATATGGCAAATCTGAAGGATTTCTTTACATGCTCAAAGGTGTCCTTTATATTACCCAGCACACGTGATGGAAATTAAAAACTACAACAATAACAAAAATGTAAAATAATGAGCAATGTTTATGAGTATTCTAACAAACAGTATCCCAGCAGAATCTCTGACCAATATCCTTTTTGGGTATTAGGGAAAGGTGGAATGCTGGGACCCTCGTGTCCGGAAACGAGTGGGTCTTTTGGACTGTGCGCTGAGCAGCCTGACAGAAGGAATGGAGTAAGTAGCTGTCTGTTGCTCAGATATACAGTTTTTAACTTACGGATAATATTTTGATGTTGATCTCATAAGAAGTTACCATTGTTCTTTTGTTCATTTTATTTTGTTTTGCAGAGTTCAGAGTTTGCCTTCAGTCAGTGCACTGAAATTTAACGGTTCACTCATCATGGGAGTAGGCACCAGCACTGGACAGGTATGCTACAACATCCCTGACTGGCTAATGTTATAGGCAAAGAAAAGTCCTGACGATGAATAGATAAATGCATTGATGAATGGATGGATAGATGGTAGAAAGAGCTGTATCCCTCCTGTGCACCCCACACACACCTCACACACAAGGATGTTTTGGTGGAGTCCAAGTTTTAATAATTGTCTCCTTCTTGCCAAAGGTGCTGCTGTATGATCTGCGCTCCAGCCAGCCGCTTATGGTGAAAGATCACTTCTACAGCCTGCCCATCAAGTCTCTCAACTTCCATGATCAGATGGACTTGGTTGTGTCAGCAGACTCTAAAATACTAAAAATCTGGAACAAAGACAGTGTAAGGCTAACACAAATGAGGAGAATTTACACTTAGAAGATGTTCATATTTGTCTGTAGGCTTGCTTGTCATAGGAGTGATCCTGCAACTGTATCCTGCATCGTGTCACTAATGTTTTTTTTTTACTCACCACAGGGCAAGGTGTTTTCATCCATCCAGCCTGAGAGCAACATTAATGATGTTTGCATGTACCCTCACTCAGGTGAGAATATTCCATGATAATGTTTAATTAATGACTGCAGGGAAAGGCAACCACCCTGCAACCCCCTCCATTACCAGCTGCATTAAGTTAAAAACAAAAAACAAATCTGTGGATAATATCAACTGAGGATGTTAAGTCCCCAGAAGAGGTAGGTGGGCAAGACCCGGCCTTATTTTAGGTCATTGCTGTATCCACCGCCCACCTGTGGCTGTTTTACAATTAGAAAGGAAAGGGATACATGTTTTACAGCTCAAGAATCAGTTGCAATTTCTGAACTTAATTTATTAATTTCGCTTCATGTGACACCTCTTCAATTTGCCACAAGTTTATTCCTTTTTCTGTCCTATCGCGTCAAATGAAAATGTAAAAAGTCTGATCCTCGAACCCCAAACTTGTATAACTTAATTAATTCAATGTACAAGTAATCCCTTGCTACTTCGCAGTTCGATTATCACTGCCCTTGATACATCGCAGATTTTTTCGAACCTAAAAATTGGCCACAGATGGCAGCGAAAGTCACGACAATACAATAGCGGGTCACAGAGAGCAGCATACAGCATTCATTAGATTTACTGTTGTTATTTTTTAATTTATTCATCCATTTTGAGGCATTACTGTGCTGTAAATGCACAAAACCGAGGTCAGTAACCAAACACATTGGTTTCATTTGGCCACACCTGACAATAAGTCGACGATGAATGTAAACACATTTTTCATCACTTTGCTTACTGTACATTAATCGTCTTATCTTTGTTGACATTCACGTGATCCTGCGCTATCAACTGTTTTCGTGCTGACTCGGGCCGAAGCTGATTGGCCGAGAGATGACAGTACTGGATAGCATTCAACCTACCTGAATGCTTATACTCCTCCTGTTCTCGCATCGTGTTTGTTCGGATTACAGACTGTACGTATTCTTATATTTTCATTCATACTTAATATGCCCCTCTGAATATGCTAAAGAGGATGAAGGGGGGAAAGGCACTCGGGCCTGATGATTTACCAATCGAGGTATGGAAGTGTCTTGGAGAGGTGGCGGTGGTGTTCCTGACTGGGTTATTCAACAAGATCTTAGATGGTGAACAGATGCCTGAAGAATGGAGACGGAGTGTACTCGTGCCCATTTTTAAGAACAAGGGAGATGAATAAAGTTGATGAGCCATACAATGAAACTATGGGAAAGAGTAGTTGAAGCTAGACTAAGAGCAGAAGTGAACATTTGTGAGCAGCAGTATGGCTGCATGCCAAAAAAGAGTACGGCAGATGCAGTGCAGAGAAGGTCAGAAGGAATTGCATTGTGTCTTTGTAGATCTGGAGAAAGCGTATGACAGGGTGCCCAGAGAAGAGCTGTGGTATTGCATGAGGAAGTCTGGAGTGACAGAAAAGTATGTCAGAGCGGTGCAAGACATGTATCATGACTGTAAGACAGTTGTGAGGTGTGCTGTCGGTGTGACGGAGGAATTCAAGGTGGAGGTGGGACTCCACCAGGGGTCAGCTCTGAGCCCCTTCCTGTTTGCTATGGAAAGCAGAGGCATGAAGATCAGTCGCAGCGAGACGGAATATATGTGTGTGAATGAGAGGGATCCAAGTGCAAGAGTGATGCTACAGGGAGAAGAGATAAAGAAGGTGGAGGATTTTAAGTACTTGGCGTCAACTGTCCAGAGAAATGGAGAGTGTGGAAAAGAGGTGAAGAAGCGTGTCCAGGCAGGCTGGTGCGGCTGGAGAAAAATGTCAGTTGTGATGTGTGATAGAATGGTTTCAGCTAGGATGAAAGGAAAAGTGTATAAAACAGTGGTGAGACTAGCCATGATGTTTGGACTGGAGACAGTGCCACTGAAGAAAAGACAGGAAGCAGAGCTGAAGATGTTGAGGTTTTCGTTGGGAGTGACCAGGTTGGATAGGATCAGGAATGAGTACATTAGAGGGACAACTCATATTAGAGGCTTTGGAGAGAAAGTCAGAGAGGCCAGATTGAGATGGTTTGGACATGTCCGGAGGAGAGAGAGTGACTATATCGGGAGAAGGATGCTGAGCCTTGAACTGTCTGGCAGGAGGCCGAGAGGAAGACTAAAGAGGAGGTTTATGTATGTTGTCAAAGAGGACATAAAGGTAGCTGGTGTGAAAGAAGAGGATGCACAAAACCGGGTTAGATGGAGGACATTGATTCGCTGTGGCGACCCCTGAAGGGAAAAGCCGAAAGGAAAAGAAGACTTAATAGCCCCCCCCCCCCAACCTCCCCCGACAAAGGCTTCTAAATGCCCGTGCCTTCAAAATAATCCAGCTAATCTAAAAAGAAGAGGAAAATGACAGTGAGTGAAAAAATAAAATTACTTGACAAACTGAGGGAAGGTGAAAGTTATGCTGCTGTTGCACGGCATTACAACGTCGATGAATTTACGGTGCATTACATCGAGAAAGACAAGTAGTGTACCTGTAAATTTTATCCTGTATGTTTATAGTGGACTGTTTACTTTATTGCGTTCAAGTTTTGTACTGTACTACAAACATTTATTGTGCTTCCTTTTGCATGTCCTGTACTGTGTTCCACTAAATGTGTCCTTATAAATCTATTTTTGTAATCATACATATGAAAGACGCTTATAAATTAAATGTATTAATATTATTATAATAAATTTACCAATACATGTAGGGTTCGCTACGTCGCGGTATTTCGTCTACTGCAGGTGGTCCGGGTCCGCATTAACAGCGATAATCGAGGGCTGACTGTATTTCGCCACACAATGCATTCTGGGATTGAGTGGCTTTACTGTCATGATCAGCGAACCATTAAATCCGATCCATTAAATACAGTTGATATGATGCTGGTCCTGAGAAAAATTAGTTCTGACTGAATTTCAAGGCACATGCTTTGCGTTTGAGGATGCATTAACTGCTAGCAATGCTGCTGGGCTGCTTCTGCACATCATATAACAAGTTGAAGTATGTTGTTCTAATGTAGCAACGTAAAAGGTTCCCAATCATTGACATAATCGTGGCTCTCTTTAGCACAAAATGTGGTGTTCAAGCGGCAAACTATTTTTTGGGGGCTGTCTGGGCCTGTATCAGATATGTTTTGGCAGGGTTGAAGTTTTCAACAATCACCCACGTTTTGTGTGTTTGTGTGTGTGTGTGTAAAAAGTTATGTGCAGCCCTAGGTGAGTGCACTGATGCAAACTCAGTGTTCTGACTGAGATACTACAAGTTTAATTAAACAGTGAGAAACTTATGTTTCCAAATCTGTGGTTAAATGGTAGGAGTTATTCCTAAAAGTTCATTGAGGCGCTGTTGTGTTCAATTAAATTATTAGCAATTCACTGTACTCCTTGAAACAACCACATATTTGCATTGGGACTTTTTCTCATTCACCTTATTTTTTATGTAACTATTGTGTGTGCGTACTCCACATAATATATATTTACTTAAAAAATGAAAGGGGGAATCATTAAAAAAACAATGCCATCGAGCATCTCAAATGTACTGTATGTGTGCAATCTATGCTCATTTACCCATAGGTGGTGCCATCTACTCTTGCAGTTTCAAGCATATGTATAACTTTAATATTTGCTAAGGTGACAAACATCCATTGTAGACTTTTCCAAATGCGTCTGTCACTTGTGATTTTGAAAACATTCCCCAAAATAATTTCATACACTGTCCTCGCGCAGAATATTTGTTGTGTCATACCTTCTGCACACACACTCCAATCTTCAAACCGACAACTACATGGGTACATTGCTTACGCTGCGTTGCCGTTTCTCTTATCATCCTCACTTTGTGTGTGTGTGATTTATAGGTATGCTGTTCACTGGGAATGAGGATCCAAAGATGAACACATTTTACATTCCTGTGAGTACTTTTTTACAGAACCCCACTGGCAGCAAACACGTATCCACAAACAGACTGATATGAACAGTTACCTTGACATCAAATCTCACAACTGAACAGATACCCTTCCATGTATTATTGATGCAATAACTGGTGTTACCTGGCTTGCTTAGTGCCATGCACAAACTTGTTTAAAGTCTATGACTCAAGTGGGTGTAAACATGAGTGCCTGTGAAAGAGGCAGATTTTTGTGGGCTTTGTTTCTCGTTTATATGATGCACATCGGTCCATTCCAATCCAGTGAAATGCCATGACTCATTATGCATTTGTTTAATTTTCTAGCCAAATATTGAGCAGGAGTTAAGATGGTGAAGCAATTAAAGCCAACATAATGTTTCACACCAGTTTAAGATATTGAATTTAGATAGAGTGAATTCATATTAGACAGCAAATAAAACAAGATGGAGAGAAAAAAAAACCTTCCATCATGTAAGACTGACACCAACATTGACCTTCATATCACATCTCTTAATTTAACTGAATGGATACCCTCTCTTGCATTATTAATGCAAAAAAGAATGTTAACTAACTTGCTTACTGCTATGTACAAACTTGCTCAACGTCTGTGACTCGAGTAATTGTAACGTGAGGGAATATTCCTAAAAATGAACAGGAAATTGGAAGGGGTGGATTTTTGTGGACTTTGTGCTTTGGGGTTACATGACACACATCTGTCCATTCCAACTCAGGAAAGTGTCATGACCCGTGGTCCATTTGTTTGGTTTTGAAGCCCAATATTGACCAAGGGTTAATAAGATGAAGCGATCAAATCCAACATGATGTCTCACATTGGTTTGAGATATTGAATTTAGATTGTGCCTAGTTGTGAACACTACTTACACATTCAGAAACTTTGCATATGACATGATTATAGTTGTGGCAGTAGTGATACATCTTGCCTAATTTATTTTTATTGATAGGGACTTCATTGTGTAATTTATATTGTTATATCAATTCTTTATTTGACCCGGTCTGTATTTGTATGAGTTCAGGCTCTGGGTCCAGCACCTCGTTGGTGCTCCTTCCTTGACAACCTGACAGAAGAGCTGGAAGAGAGCCCAGAGAGCACTGTGTATGACGACTACAAGTTTGTCACCCGAAAGGACCTGGATAATTTGGGTGAGAGCTTCTGGCAGTCACTTTTAGTCATTATCCTGCGGGAGAAATATGTATGTGACACGTGTTTATTACACATTATCATGCAGCGTTAAAACATTTCCCAGGTCTATGACATTATGTCACAATACACACAATACAAAGAATTACTGTCCATTTAATATCGATGAGAAGGTTTCTTCAGCCGTCATCTGTACAAATTTGAAGGTTTCGGACGTTTCGCCTCCTATCCAAGAGGCTTCGTCAGCGAACTAAAGTCTGACTGGTTGTATCGGCCCTATTTATATATCCCTAATGTCCAGACATGGCGGCGCCGGACACATCTATGATAGGTCCCTACTCTCAGGTTGGGGGGAGCAGAGGACCACTCCCTGTGGCCCCACTGATTGTTCCTACATTCCTGACTAACGACTGGCCTATTTGCCCCACTCCCACCTCCCATCGTCAAATGAGTGGTTGCTAGCT